>NW_024412377.1:84571235-84848456 GCF_014898765.1 Herpailurus yagouaroundi
TCTGTCTTCTTTGTCGATACCAGATTGTAGAGTGAAGGGTTACATAGTGAAACAAAAGATGGCATGACTAAACATTTAGCAGAAATGAATATTAAGCATATCCACGATAGGCCATGTACTGTGTAAGGAGCCAGAGAAAGAAAAGTGAGTCTTCCTGCCCAAAGTCCAATAAAATGAATAGAAAGAAAAAGAGAATGCACATGAAAGGATAGAATATGAAAAGTAAGGAAATGAATAAACCAGAAATCATACTGGAAAGTAAATGTATAGAAGGAAAGGAAGTTTTCACAAAATACAATATACAAAAAAAGAGGATTTTTTTTTTGAAAAGCTTAGAACAATTTATAATTAGGGAGATTAGATTTTTCTTGTCCCATAAAAAGAAGTTTGCCATTCTAATCCATTATAGTAGGACATGTGTTGTTTGTTATCTTTTGTTTTTGTTTTTATAAGATAATGAATTGTACTCGTTCCCTTGTGATTTGGAGCATAAGGTTTCATATATGTGGGATGTAGCAGAAATGTTAACTGTTCTAAACAGAGATTATCCTAGCAATGTTGGTGTTATTAGCTCAAAATAATAAATGTCAATTCTAAAAACAGTGAAAAAAAAATCAAACAAGGAAATGAAGCTAAACAAAATTCCACTAAGGTGTGCTATTTTTGACCATAAACTGTAATTTAGGAATCTCTAATCAACACTTTCTTTTTTTTAATCAAATGTCCCTTTGTGAGTCCTTTTCAAAGTAAACGTGTATGCATATCTATATACAAGTAGTCAGGAGCAGAAATCAGATTTTTTACACTTTAAAATTTGGAAAAGGACAATATCATGAAGAAGTGTTTTCTAAAGTAGTCAAAGAAAGATCTTTCAATTTCCACTCAGGAGAAAAATAATTTCTACCAAATCTTTTACAAATACATTGGTATATTAAATTAAATTTTTAATCTTCTTAATTACCTTATCAATCACTGTTCAAACCCAAATCTTTTGAAGGTTTTTGTCAAATTTGATTAATTAATTAATTAATTTTGAGAAAAAGAGGGGCAGGGGCAGAGAGAGAGGGAGACAGAGAGAATCCCAAGCAGGCTCCACACTGTCAGCGTGGAGCCTGATATGGGGCCTGAACTGTGAGATTATGACCTGAGCTGAAGTCGGAGCATTAACCGACTGAGCCACCCATGTACCCCTCTCAAAATATGTAACAAAGCATGCACATATTTGAGTTCTGGGTTTGTGTAGAATATACAGTATAGGATTGATGATGCTCAGCTACTTTAAATAACACAGTCATTCATTCTTGTATTCATTCACACATTTGGTATGTTGCTATACTCAGGGCTAGTGAGAGGAACATGGCACAGTTCCAGATCTCAAGAAATCACAACCTTTTGGAGGGGATGACACCATCTCAGTTTCAGAAGCACTCATCTCCTTTCAGGGCGTATATAAAAAAACTGTAGCATGATGCAGAAGAAGGTGTGTTGGTGAGAAGCCCTGGTTCCAGGGCTCTCTTCTGCTAGTTACTAGTTATGTTCTAAGCAGGACAGCTGCTCATCAGTAAAATTAGGTAGGAACTCCTTCACTGGGTTGAGAGGATTATATGAAACAGTGCATGTGAATCACTTAGCACATTCAAAACGATAAAAAAAAAACTGAGCTGCTATTATCCTCGTATCACTTGAGTCTGGACGAGAATTATTTTATTTTTTTTGCTCAGAAAAATACCAAACAACTTACACAGAGCATAGGTAGAAATACTTGGATTCAAACTCACATTTCAGCACCGAGTAATTTACATGCTCAGTTTTTTTTTTTTTTTTTTCTTTCTACTACATTAGATCTCTTCTGAAATTGCTTCATTTCCAAGAGTTCCTTGAAAGGGTACTGCTTACAATTAATATGGAAAAATACACAATTTTTTTCTGAATCTGTTTTTCTCTGGCCTATTTTGCTAACTCTTCTGTAAGAGTTATTCTTTTTACTCTTTTACAGAAATTTTTATAATGTTGCAGCCTGATATTTGTTACTAGATGATGAATAATAATCATAGGAGAGGTGTTCACTTTTTTCCCACCAAATATCACCACATTATGAACCCAGCAACTTTAGACCTTGATTGACTCTTATTTTGTAGCTACTAAACATAGTTTTAAAAAAAAGTCTTAAAACAAGGATGTCAAGTATGTACTAAAGATTTGTCAGTTCTGTTTTCAGGCTAGAGGTTTTTTTTTTTTTTTTTTTTTAACTGCTAAGTTATACACTCGATTGGAATCCATTACCGTGGCAGGTTTTTCTAGGCAAATAGCACACCAGAGGAAAGTTTGGCTGTGAGTTTTCTTTTTTCTGATTTAGTTTATTCTTTGGTTGCTAATTTGCATTTTTCTCTGAAATGGATTAGAATTATAATACATATGCAAAAGCATAAAGCAAAGAACGACCACCCCTGGCCCGGAACTAACAATATGAACTTGGGAGAATTACTTCACTAATTTCTGTTTCAGTTTCAACATGTGTAAGAGAGAGTAATAATTTCTAATCTCGAGTTTTGTTTTGAGGATAGAATGTAATGATGAGCTGGAGCTGGCCGATTGTTAATTATTCAGGAATTCTGAGAGCTGGATATTGACATCTTGGTAGTTTAAAATTAGCCATGGGGGCAGTATTTATGCCACGGAATTTGGCAACTGCTATAAATTCGAGTTGTCCTTTCCCTTCCTAGAGAGGAGGTTTACCAGCACCTCACTGGCTGATCCTTGTAAACCACTTAGTAAAGTTCCAGACCCATGTTAAGAATTCAGTATTCTTCGTTCTTAGGAGTGTGATTTGGATGCTAATTCAGAAATCTGCATGGGAGTGTTTTTCTTAGTTTCTTCTCCAAAGGCTTGTACCAATTTATACTTTTATGCTAATAATGAGGATGTCAAGATGTTTGTGTTAAGAAGCTTACCTTTTAAGGTAAAAGAATCAATTAAAGAGGAATATGCATGGCTTCCTGAGAGAAAACTCTTTAGCTGATAGCCAGGATACCTTAATGAAATGGAGATGTAGAAATGCTGCTGATGGCAGGTCCCTGTAAGCTTCTTGTTTCATTCCTTTCCTTTGGTGGCAGTACACAACGTATTTCAAGAATGAATCTGAGCTACCATAGATTCTCATTTATATATCAATATTTTCTAAGCATAGCATGCCACCTCATCTCTGTTCATCTGTTGGCTTCTATTACTTTTGTTTCCTCTATACAATGAATTTTGTTTACCTGGAAGTAAAGTGCTTGAAAATCATATACAAATCCAAAATGTGTTTTTCATGTCAAGGTCCGTGGCTTGACTCTGAAGAGAACATTTGTATATCAAATATCCTTATATAAGGCTCTGTCTTCTACATGATCAAGACACAGGAAAAGCAGGGTTCTGGACAGAAGGGAGCAGTTTCCTAAGCCTCATTTGTGCAAGTGATTTCAGGTAGCTTTTGAATTCACATTATAGAAGATGAATTCGGAAATGGCACGCATTTTTTAGTTGGACTCCTTCTCTGGGAGGGATGAGGGTGTCTGGTATAGCTAGATAGCAGAGTCTAGGGATAGAGAACTCCCCATTTAGATATAAATTAAGGAAAAGGGGGTGCCTGGGTGGCTCAGTCGGTTAAGCATCAGACTCTTGGTTTCTGCTCAGGTTATGGTCTCGCGGTTTCTTGGGTTTGAGCCCTGTGTTGGTCTCTGTGATGACACAGCGGAGCCTGCTCAGGATTCTCTCTTTCCCCCTCTCTCTCTCTGCCCCTCCTCCACTCACATTCTGTCTCATAATAAATAAATAAAAAAAATAAAACAAATAAAATAAAATAGGGAGAAGGATGTACAGAATAAAGAGGGAATGCCAAAGGATGTTGAAAGAATGTGCTGACATATATCTGGTGAATATCAATTGACAGAAAAAAAAATTGACCTAGTTTAGTTTAGTTTAGTTTAGTTATTTATTTTAAGAAAAGAGAGAGAGAAAGTGAGTGAGGAAGAGCACAGAAGGAGGGAGAGAGAGAATTCTCATCAGGCTCTGCACTGTCAGCGTAGAGTCTTAAGGCAGGGCAAGATCCCAAGAATCCTGAGATCATGACCTGAGCCAAAACCAAGAGTCAGTCGCTTAACCAACTAAGCCACCCAGGTGCCCTGGTAATTTTATTTTTGGTGACGTGTTCAGGGAAATTATTGCTCAGATTCAGTTACATTCCTTTTATTTTTATAGCATCTTATTTGCGTACATAGTTTTTTCTTATATATATAATGTATAGGTTAAATAAGTATGTAATATAAAACTGTGTTGTCCTATAGTAATTTTAATTCTTTGTGATTATTAATGTTTTATAACTCAGTGTAAAATTTCAAGAAATAGAGAAATAAATAAAGCATAGGTAATCCTATGCCTCAGAATCAACCACTGTTAATATTTGAGTAGCAAGCTTTTAGACATTTTAAAAAATATTCAAACACATGTATATACTCATATGAACATAAACATACATATATATGATTGTCCATTTGCTTGTTTATTTATTTCAAATATGGAGCTATTCCACTCTAAAAACTTGCATTTTCATTTAATATATCCTGGTTATTGTTCCATGTCAGCACATGTAGGCTTATTTCTTTTATTCTTTTTTTCTTAAGAGAAAGAAAGCAAGAGTGCAAGTGGGAGAGAGAGGCAGAGGGAGAGAGGGAGCAGGATCCATGCCTGATGCAGGGGTCGATCTATAATCCCGGGATCATTACCTGAACCAAAATTGAGTCCAACACTCAAATGACTGAGCCACCCAGGCCTCCCTATTTCATTATTTTTAATAGTTGTTTACATGAATGTCTTCTTTTCCATGGGGGATATGTTCCACCACTCCAGGTGATGCGTGAAACCACAGATGGTACTAAACCCTGTATATACTACATTTTTTCCCATATGAACATACCGATGATAAAGTGTAATTTATACATGAAGCACAGTAGGAGATTAAAAACAATAATTAATAATATGATGGAACAGTTGTACCCACATACTGTCATAGAAGTCATGTGCATGTGGTCTCTCTCTCACTCTCTTTCAAAATGTCTTACTGTACCATACTGCCCTTCTTCTCATGTTGGTATAAGATGATAAAATGCCTACGTTGTGAGATGATGTGAGATGAATGATGTAGGCATTGAGACCAAGCACTAGGCTACTATTTCCCTTCTGACAATATGTCAGAAGGAGGATCATCAGTTTCTGGATCACAGTTATCCATGGTTACCTGAAACCATAGAAAGTGAAACCATAGGGGATGGGGGACTGCTGTAGTATTTTTCTGCTTTATATACTGTAATTTATATAACTAATATATTGAGAGAAATTTGGGAGTTTCTAATTTTTCAACATTAAAAACAAGGGTCATTCACATGTGTATCTTTGGATTTGTATATAATTATACATTTATGAGTATTTCTATAGAATAAATACCCAGAAGTGTTATCACTTACTACTGCTTTTAATTTCAAAATAACCTTGAAAGGCAAGGTTACCATTGTTCTATTTACTTTGTGGATGAGAGAACTAAAGAGTAAAAAGGTTACATAGTATATCCAAGGTCATGTAGCTAGTAAGTAGAAGAGCTAGGTTGCATACCTCCCTCTTGTATGAGTACAGCACTCATGCAGTCTGGCTACAGAGCACTATGCAAAGCCGTCTCTCATGATTTCTGCCTTCTAGTATTTCATTTCTTCCAGTAATTTAGCATTTCTCAGGTCAGAATCCATCTCCCTGTTAATGCCATTTTAACAATCCTTGTCAGCTAGATAACAACATGACATCAATGTCATTGTTGACATATGTGCACCTACGTTGTTATTACTGGTTCCATGACCAGACATTTGTAACCCTTCAACCCTTCAGCCCTTCAACCCTTCAACAAGCCATTTAGGGACCTTGAAGGGAGGAATGGGAGCCCTGGTCAACCTTCTGTTGACACTTTCATTTAATAAAAAAGTGCCAACAACAAAAGTTGCCAAAACCATAGAGATGTTAGTAGAGAATTCTTTAAATGTTTATTTATTTTGAGAGGTGGAAGGGAGGACCATGAGTGGGGGAGGGGCAGAGAGAGGAAGAGAGAAAATCCTAAGCTGATAGTGCAGAGCCTGATGTTGAGCTCTGTCTCAGATCATGTCCTGAACTGAAATCAAGAGTTGGACACTTAACCTAATGAGTCACCCAGGCACCCCGAGAATTGTTTAAAGATATTGCATCACCAACAATCTTGATGATATAGTGGACAATAGTTGGCAGAAAAACACAGACATTGTTAATTCTGAGTAAAAAAAGTATTTAGGAAGAATTGGACCCCAACTGTGGAAAATCTCGACCAATTGGTTTAATTCATATAGTCAATGTTATGTATCCATAGGAATGACATATGATAAAGTTCAAGTCTACAGTAGAAAATCTCTTTGAGTAACTAAAAATAAAAGTTATGAATGGCAAGAAAGCATTGCACATATAATTCAGTTGGTTTTTTTCATACTCTTAGTTATGTATAATATAAAGGTGCCTTTTATAATTAATGGCTTTCTAGATTTCATGAAATATATTGACCTACCTTATGGTGTTGTTTTAAGAATGACTATAAGTGCTTAGGACAGTGCCTAGCATATGATGAGGATTTTATAAATGATAGGTATTAAATATATTTAATAGAAATTATAAATTTTGCTCCAAAAAGAGTGAATAAATTTACAATACCATTTTAACAATTTTATTACAGTAGTTTATAACCTAAAACATAATTTGGTGTAATTCTTCATCAACAAAAACAAAGCAATTATCTCAAAGCTATCATATGTGACCATATATCTTCTGTACAGACAAAAGGAATAGTTATGTTTGCTGAAAGTCTAAAAAAACAGTCCCCCCAAATGCCTTCTGCTAGTCCCATAATCACTTAATTCTACCTATTATTTTCTCAAATAGATGTTTAAGATTTCTGGGTTATGTATGTGAATAAAGATTGCACTTTCACCAACTATTCTTTGACCTCTAGTTAATAATAATTATTCAACAAATTAACTACATTTTAAAAAATAAAAAAATATTAAGGGCATTTCTTAGGGTCTTGTATTTTTTTTTTTTAAAGCTGTGAGGACATATTACATAACTAGATTCAGGCATATATTAATATGTATGAAATCAATCAGCCTTTCCATACAGTGCATCTTCTTGAGACTTTAGTTCTTTATTGATTCAGTTTCCTGATCAATGCAAACTTGACACTACACTTTGACTTTAAGATATCAGAATTATGGGGCGCCTGGGTGGCCTAGTCGGTTAAGCGGCCGACTTCGGCTCAGGTCATGATCTCTCAGTTTGTGAGTTCCAGCCCCGCGTCGGGCTCTGTGCTGACAACTCGGAGCCTGGAGCCTGTTTCAGATTCTGTGTCTCCCTCTCTCTCTCTGACCCTCCCTCATTCATGCTCTGTCTCTCTCTGTCTCAAAAATAAATAAACGTTGAAAAAAAAATTAAAAAAAAAAGATATCAGAAGTATGACTCTACTCAAATTCTCATTTCAGAAGTAGGTGTGTCAAACTGCTCTAGGTAGAAATTAGAGAAATAAAGAAGTTTTCTAAATAGAGATAATTGAAAAATTTCTGCCTGTTATCTTCTCATGAGGCATCTCCACTTAAGATCACATTGCTATCACATTTTAGAACCAGTTCTCCTGAGTTCCTGATTCCCTAACTTCCATGTTTGAACCTAGAAATCTATGTTCACAACATATTCAAAGAAGGGTTTGGAGTCTTCTGAACTTCCTATGGATATTTTTTCGGTTTAAAATGGTTATTTTAGGATTAAAAACATGGCTATAGAAAATTGATGGGCTTCTCTTTCTTGTCTCCCTGAGGAAGTATGTGCTAAACTTTTGGAATCACCAGAAGGCTTGGTCTTACTGTCTCTCTTGGCAGGTATCTGCTCAGACCTTGTTGTGGGCCATGAAGCAGGCATTATCACTAGTCTCCCAGAAGGCCATGCCCACCTACAGGGCTGACAAACCTTTCCTCCAAGATCCTTCAAAGAATGAGTGGAACATCGCTCACCTTCATTTATTTGCCATACTCTCCCTTCAGCTTCTCAAGACTAAAGAGCACAGTCTTTAGACACAGGTGAATTTCTATGGGAGAGTCAGAGCAAGTCAGCAGGAAATTACTGTTAGTTAGGGACAAAGTTCATTTTCTGGGTAGTTTGACTTAAAAAAAAAATTAATTATTTATTTATTTTGAGAACGAGAGAGAGAGAGAGCCAGCCAGGGAGGGGCAGAGAGAGGGAGAGAGAATCCAAAGCAGTTTCTGCACTGTGAGCACAGAGCCCAACATGGGGCCAAACTCATAAGCTGTGAGATAATGACCTGAACTGAAACCAAGAGTCATATGTTTAACTGACTGAGCCATCCAAGTGCCACTCAAGTGTCTGGATAATTTGACTTTTTAAAGAAATCTCATAAGAGAAAATACCTAAATATTCATGCTGTCAAAACATTCTTAAAGATCTGTACATGTTGCCACCTCTAAGAAAACCAGAAGTCTGATGGAATGGAAAATATAGAAAAACATATAAAATACACATCCCTAGTTATTCACATCCCTAGATAGTTACCAATTACTACAAATATACTCACAAAGGAGAAATTTTATTCCATGTTATGTGTTCAAGTCACTTGCTGACAGATGTCTTCCATTTCAGTCAATCTCTTATACCTCTGCTCTCAGAGCTGTTTATAGATACGCTAAGGGATGACCAAGTTCAAGGGCTGAGTTGTTGCAGAACCATTGCAATGAAGTTTTTAGTTGTTTCTGGAGGCTATCTGAGGAAGGAGTTTAATTTGTCTTCATGAGTGGAGCCAATAATTGGGTCCTCCTTGAGTGCCCATAACAAGTCCAAGAAATTGCTATACCTAACAGAGGGCAGCATGGCATCGCTTACCTGAGGAAGCGATGAGGTTGGATAATTGATGCTTAAAATTTTAGCAGACCTCATGCCACTGTATCTAGTACAGTAGTTGTTAAGATAGACAAGCAAACAATTGTAATTGAAAGTGGAGTCAAGCATTTAGAGGCAGAAACACTAATTAGAACTAATTGACAAGTGTTATAACACTCACCAGGGTAGCTCTTTACATAGGAAAATGATACTTATGTAAATACAGTGATTAATTGTATTCACTTAGCCATTACTTTTCTTCTTGGCATCAAGCACGACCAGAACTTGGCCATTGATTACAACTTCAAATTTATGGTAGATTTCTAAATGAACATTTCTGTTTCTCAAGGCAGTTTTGCTTCTGTCATTTATATACATGTGTGTGTTTGTGGTGTGCATGTGTTTATCATATTTTTATGTGTGTGTGTTTTACTATTACATCTCTGTTGGATATAGATACAGTTTGTAACCATCTTCAATCTCTGTTGTGGAACTTACTTTCAATCCACTGACATATTGAAAAGACGTTCCAGGCTGGTAAACATAAGTTTAATTATTTGCTATACTTTTTTTCTGATTTAAATATTCTGGTAATAATTTGAAAACAAGTCTTCAAGTCTGTCAATGTAGCATCTGCCACAAACACTAATTCTCTTAGGAAAAGAAGAGTTGCACTGAGTGCATTATTTATCTGTTAGTACATTTTGCCATGTTAAAAATATTTGAAGACTCCAAATATAGAGGTTTCTCAAAAGCAAAACCAAAGAAAGCACATTTGACTGCTTCTTGTAACATGAGAAATGGTGAGGGAGAGTTTGTGAGTATCTGATCAAATACAGATACCAGATAGGAGCTGCAGTGGAAGGATAATAGGGTTCAGAAAAGTTTGGAGATGTGGGCTCAAGCTATGATTCTATCATGAATTATCTGTGTAACCAAGGAAAGCCACTTGAGCTCTTTTGATCTTAGTTTTCTTGTCTTTAAAATGAGAGGAATGAAACAGATGTTTTCCAAGGTCCCTTCTTCCTTTGAGAAATTAGTCCCTTTTAAGTTATTTATTTTGAAATATTTCCAAGGTAAGTTCTCTAGAGTGAAGTTTAGCCCATTTTCACAGACAGTGGTAAAGAGCCTCTGGTGATGTTAATGGAGGCTCAAATCAGGGATTGAGTCCATCTGGTTTATGACCCTTATGGACTTTACCCATTTCCTTGGCAAGGGAAGGGGGATGGTGGGAATCGAAGAGTGGTAAGGATATTGGATATCCTGGGATGGAGATATTCTACCCAGTTATCCTGTTTTAATTACACTGACATTATAAACCATCTTCTGTTTAAAACAAAATTATTTTTTACAGTTTTAGGGAAAGGAAAAGGATAAAGTCAAGGGAGCTGATCCACTTCTATATAAAATCATACCTCTAAAATTTTTTTAATTGTAAGTTTTTATTTTCAAGAGTGAGAGAGACAGAGCATGAACAGGGGAGGGCAGACAGAAAGGGAGACACAGAATCCAAAGTAGGCTTCAGGCTCTGAGCTTGTCCACACAGAGCCTGATGTGGGGCTCAAACTCATGAACTGTGAGATCATTACCTGAGCCAAAGTTGGATGCTCAACTGACTGAGCCACCCAGGCTCCCTTAAAATCATACCTCTAAGTAGATATTTCTTGAAAATGTATTTGTTTAATTTTTGCAACCAAACTCATCACAACTTCTTTTACAACTCAATCCCAGAATAATTTAATATAAAGAATTTTATTATTTTATCAGTTTCCTAGGGTGGCCATAACACATTGTCACAAGCTGGGTAACCTGAAAAACAGAAATTTATTTTTTCACAGTTTTGTGGGCTACAAGTCTGAAATCAAATGATTGGCAGGGCGATGTTCCCTCTGATGCCTCTACGAAAGAATCTTGTCGATGTATCTTCTAGCTTATGGTAGTACCTGGTGATTCTTGGTGTTTCTTAGAATCTTCACTTCAAACTCTCTGTTGTCACATTGTGTTATCCCTGTATGTTTGTGTCTCTGTCAAAATCTCTCTGTTCTTATAATGACACTGGTCATTGGACTTAGGGGGCAACTTAATACAATGTGACCTCATTGTAACTAATTACATCTGCAAACACTTTATTTCCAAATAAGGTCAATTCTGAGATTTTGGGTAGACATGAATTTCGGGGAGACAGTATTTAACTCAATTAAATTGTCATCTAGAGGAAAATGACAACCCAGCACATTTCTGATGACAAAAATATTTTAATTTGAAAATCAGAAATTCACATAATTCTGTCACTTTCAAGAATTGTGAGATGTAGGTGTTAGATATGATTCTCAAATATGGCTTAAATGTGAAAATTACAGTAAGTTATAATTTTCATAAGTATTAAATGTATGAAATTTGTGGGATGATACACACAATTGAGTGCATTCCAACTATATTCAGTTAAACAACTTTGAGATGCCCAAACTATGGTTGGATGTGTAAAAGAAGAACAAAAAAAACAGAAGATAATGTCTATTTCTTTTAATTCTAAATTGCTTCCTTTATGGCTTTTTCCTCTTCTTTTAAAAGTATTTTCTTCTCACTTTTTCCATCTGGCATAACCTTACATATCTATTATTCTGTTTTCTGCATTTTAATCTTTTTTCTCCTAACATATTGATTTTTATAATTCTATTTTTAGCTCTTATATGAAAGTAAGAGCTGGGTTAAATGTGATTTATTAAACTTGACTATCACCAGTGGAACTTGATCTAATTTAGCTACAATAATTTTTTTTAAGGGAAGGTATCCTGACTCAACGTATTGACAACTGAAAAATTTTTTTTCTATCATCATGTTTTCTCTGAATCCCATGCTCCTCTAATGAGTTTATAGTGAGATTTTAATTAAAATGTTGATAATAAAAGTATAAAATATGTTTAAATTTACACCTGTAAATAATTCATTCATCTCAAAACATTTCTGCACACACTTCATTGGAGAGCAAGATGGGGCCTGATGCTAGAGGGGCAGGGTATGTTCAATGAAATATTGAGCAGTAAAATGACTTGATCAAATTTGTATTTATGTTTTTAAAGGACTTATCTTGTTAAAGAATGAAAGGAACTACACATTATAATGCAGGAATCTATATAACAATGGCTGAGAGTCTTTAAATAAGATAGTGCCAGTAATAACTAACTAGAAAGGGAGAGATTTAAAAGAAGTATGAAGTGTAGAACTCACAGTATAGGTTTGATAATGAAAGGGAAGAATTTGAGGAAGATATGTAAGTTTCTGTATTGGTCAATTTGTTTGTGGGTGTTGGCTTTAACATTACAGGGAATATAAGAGATGGGTGAATAGGATTTTGGAAAAGGATGTTTGACTTAGTGTTTATAACTTCAGATGCTTATGGAGCACCAAAGAATAGACATCCAAACTGTGGATTTGCAACTCAGGAAGAATACCTTAGATCAAAAGAATTTTAAATTTGATTTAATTTTCTCCCATTTTTTTTTCAAAAGAAATTTTCAGTGATTTATGGATAAAAAATAAAATAAATAGAAAATAAGTAATAAAAATGTAACAAAAATGAAAATAAAGATAGGAAAACCAGAGGAAGCCACAAGTGAGATTAGTTAAGAAAATGCTACAAGGTTTTCTACAGCTGCTTGAAGTGGTGTACAAATTTTTCTGAAAGCCTTCCAGTAGCAATCATGAAGAAACAACATCAATGTTAATAGGGCATGGAGTTAGTTGTATGTTTTGTTAGTTGTTGAATTTCTCAAACCTAGAAGAATGTGTAACACATAGTATTGTTCAACAAGTACTTGTTGAATAAATGTATAAAGTGATTTGTAGATTTTTAAATAATTTTTGACAATAATTATTTGCCCTGGGAAAAAATTGCCCAAGTATTCAACATAGATTATATTCTTTTTTCAAGGACACTGATATTTGGCTAATTTGATTATCCAAAATGTATTAATATCATTACACTTTGGGGAGGGGAGGGGAATATAGGTTTCCTGAAATAGTTTTATTCACTTAATATTGGCCTATTCCTAGATGCTCCAGAACAAGTTTGCTCATGAAGCTTTTACTTTGTGAATGACCATGTTCTTAACTGTCAAAGAAGTGTACTTATTATTAGGTTCACAATTAATGGAAACAAGGAGGAGGGCAATTGGACTTCTGTTTACTCTAGTTTTGAAGATATGCGGTTTAATTCTCCCCATCTAGGCAAAGTTTGCTTCCTTTGCATCCTTTTCCTATTTCCTGTAAGCATACAGCTGACCTATATGTCCCTGGGGCTCTGAAAAGGACAGAGGAAGCCAAATTCAGCCATTATGGACTAGGGGCTGATTAGAATCAGACACCACTTAGAACAGTAAAATAGCGGCGCTTGGGTGGCTCAGTTGTTTGAGGGTCCGACTTCAGCTCAGGTCACCATCTCGCAGTCCGTGAGTTCGAGCCCTGCGTCAGGCTCTGGGCTGATGGCTCAGAGCCTGGAGCCTGCTTCCGATTCTGTGTCTCCCTCTCTCTCTGCCCCTCCCCTGTTCATGCTCTGTCTCTCTCTGTCTCAAAAATAAATAAATGTTAAAAATTTAACATAAATTTTTAAAAAAATTTAAAATAAATTATGACCAGAAATTTAGTATCACAGATGTAGTATCTTGACTTGAGAGAAAAGATAATCATGTAATTTGTATTAAATGCCAAACAACATACTAGGAAAATGGCAACTAAGGTTTCTACTGTTGGAAACACAAGAGATCATTGTCAGATATTCTGAATGCTCATGAAGCCTTGGGTATTCCTTTGGCATATATTTTTATAATCCCACCTCACCTCCAACCCTGTGCCGAAACAGGGACTGTATCTCTCTGCAATTTCAAATTTTTGTGACCTGATTTCCGCAGGAGTTAGGTGGCTACACTTCATTGGACTAGAAAGATCTTCCTCTTTGCTTTCGTCTTTCCTCAAAGCTCAAGCTTTGTATCTATAGATCCTGAATATCTGCTTAAATATCTGCTATGATTCTTTCTTTCTACCTGCCACTATTCAACTTCAAGACTTACCTTCTTGTTGGGCGTTTGAAACAACAGGGTAATAGAGAGAAGCCAAGACTGGCCACCAAGTGCTTTCTAAGGACTCTTGCTGCATGCACCTTGCCCATGGTCCCTCTCTTGTGACCATCTCACGTAATCATTTATTTGAAAGTGCAGATAACCATGGTTCATTCTTTCTGGCAATTCAATTGTTTTCCTGAGCTTTAAATCAACCTCTGTCAGTCATTAGGGTTTCACTGTTCCTTACCTGGAGGCACAGATCAGCTTTACAAAAGAATTCTGTATGCCTACCATCCATTATGAAGGATTAGTGATTATGATTCTCTTCAGCCTGGAAGGTGTCATGAAGAAGATAAAGCCATGATATCAAACCTCGTAACACTTTTATGTATCTAAAAATCTTAGTCCAAAGTATAATGTGGATTATACTTCCAAAAATATTTTCAGATGTATTGCTATATCTTATTGCTCTACTTTCTCTGAGACTTCCCACCCAATGGCACTTTGAGTTTTTGCTCTGCAGGGGAATGGTACATAGTCTCTGGAACAAGGTCTTTATTCAGAATTTTTTGTCCACTTCATTTGAGAATATATGAAGAAAAATAGTCCTTTGAGGAGAGATATAACTTTGTAAATTTCTTTAGTAAATCAAACCAAGCCTTCAGAATCCAGATCATAAAGTATTTTCTGTAGGATAGAAATTATTTTCTTTCTGGCTAGGACTCTTCACCATGAGGTTGATAAAGAATATATGATAGAACTGAAATCTGCCCCTAATGGTCTCCAGAGATTATGGGCAAGAGAAAGTAAAGACACACTGAGAAAAATTTGGTGATAAATCAGCATTCTCATTCTTTTTTAAAAAGTGTTTATATTTATTTTTGAGACAGAGAGAGACAGAGCATGAGCAAGGGAGGGGCAGAGAGAGACCCAGAATGTGAAGCAGGGTCCAGTCTCTGAGCTGTCAGCACAGATCCCAACGCAGGGCTCGAACCCACAAACTGTGAGATCATGACCTGAGCTGAAGTTGGATGCTCAACCGATTGAGCCACCCAGGTGCCCCACAGCATTCTCATTCTTAAGTAGTGTTTGTCCTTACCACAATCATCATTAGGAGGGTTTTTTACAGGAAGTCTTAGGACACAGGAGCTAGTGGTGTCCTTTTACAAGCATGCTGCTACCTTTCAGGAGAATCCATAAACCTGGCCACTTCCAGTATGGCACTGAGGGGGCAAGAAAAGGCAAGATTTATTGGCTTTGGACAGTGTTGCTCCTTCCACATGGCATGAACATAGCACTCAGTGACCCATAAGTGCCCCAATGGGGAGAAGTCGGTGTTGATATAGCTTGGGGGCCATCAGATCTTGGTTAAGGGTAAAGGGGTCAACTCATATGGATAATGTTGATACCACAGTACCAGCACATCTCAATGAGAGAGCCTGATGGTTGCAGTAGCTTCTCAGGTGTCACCTGTGCAGGGAACAGCTAGTTCAGCCACGCTGCAGCCGTGAACTTCGAAGAATCCAGAGGGAACCATGCACATCAGCAAACCTTTTTCATTCCCTACCCAGCACAAGGCCACATGCCATCACTTCCCTGTACAGTAACATGCCTTCTCAGATAGGAGCAAGACTAGGGAGTAGGACTTCAAATGACTACACATTGTCTTCGTTTGCCCACTCAAAAACACAATTATCTGTAAAGATTGTTGTAATTAGTAAGTTGAATTAAGCTTTCCCAGTTGGAGTAACCCTATCTTCATTAGCCCGAAGGATGGAGAATTTTTAAAAGGAGTGGTTCAGCTATAGAAAAATAAAAGCATTTTCTTTTGACACAGATGGAAGGATATTTGAGATCCTGTTTCAAATTATATTTCATCTTTGTTTAGGTAATTGGGAAATGGGACAAATCCAGGAGACTTTTTATTAATATTATCTGTGACCAACGTGGCATGCTACAGAAAAGCCTTAGGATTATGGAACAATTAGTGTGCTTGATATTATTAAAAATTTCTAACCCATTCATAGTTTCAGAAGGTCTACAGTGAGAGTGGATGTGACTTCTTTCAAAATAATTTCTTGAGAAGGAAGCAAGCAAGGCCTGGTTTGACTTTGAGTATAAATAAGCTAAAACGTTATAGTTCTCTCACTTTAGAAAAGTACTCTGGCTCAGGATACCCAGCTTTTGTCAGGGACACTGAAAGTTCCATCTTTATTTTGATGGACGAAATGAGAGATTAGTTTGAACAGCTGATTTTTATTCCAGTCATTCCACAAACTGTCAGGGTTTGTTTGGGATTTCTTCCTAGTAGGCTGTTTATCACTCTGACTTCCTTTGTTCTTCCAGGCTTTGATCTCAGTGGACCAGATTTTTGTCCTAAGTAACTCTAGGGGAATTCCAGGACAAGAGCAACACTCTGATTTGATGTTTGGAAGCATTGGCTTTGCTTTCTCCATCATTTGTCTTTGCTACTCTGCGCGCCTCTTTCATTTTCTTCTTTTACTTTAGTTCATTTTAAGAGTGCAACATATCAGAGAAACAAGAAGGAGATGGGTCTTCTGCAGAGTCTCTCTTTCAGATTGATTTTTCAAAGAGCTGCAGAATAGCAATAAATGCCTTGCCCTGGTTCTGCCACATGGGAGTCAGTCCAAAGACAAGTGTTTATTTTCTTGGTGAAAAATAATATCCAAGCCTGTTTGTGAGTTAGAAGCTTTGGATTGCATTAGCTGATTATTGTGAGGCTGAACCCTTTCTAGACAGTTTTGTTTGATTGTTGTAAAATGTTATCATGGCCAATTTTTGGTTCACTGATACTGTTTTTAGATTACTCAGATTTTTGGTTGTTTGTGACATTGTATATGTACAGTTTCAGCCCATATATAATTTTTTTCCTTAAGTGTTACTCTCTTTTGTGGATTTCTTTTCCCTTGAGAGAAGTGTCCTTTGTTCACATGCTAAGGGACCCTGTGAATCTGAATTGTTCTAAAGCAACTTGGAATCAGTATTGCTTACAGGGTCTGCAAAAATGGTTTATGAAACTATTTTACAAACATATAATACAAACCTGCATATATATTTAAGGTCAAATAAAAATTCCACATATATCAAATTTAAGATAGTTTGAGAGACTGGGGTGCCTGGATGGCTCAGTCAGTTAAGCATCTGACTTTGGCTCAGGTCATGATCTCACAGTTCATGGGTTCAGGCCCCACACTGGGCTCTGTGCTGACAGCTCAGACAGAGCCTGGAGCCTGCTTCTGATTCTGTCTCTCCCTCTCTTTCTGTGCCTCCCCAGTTGCAGTCTGCCTCTCTTTCGAAGACAAATAAACATTAAAAAAAATTAGAAAAAAAAAAAAGATAGTTTGAGAGTCTAAATTGACACTTTGACTGGAATTGTAATAGTTCAGTGTAGTGCAATGATCAGAATCACAGAATATGTCTCTCTTCATATGCTTATTAACAAAGATAACATGAAATCATAAATTGACTTTTACTTAATAAATAAATATATTTAAGCCTTCAAAAATCTTCAAAATATGGAGAACAATAGAAAAAACAAAAAATAAAAAAGGGGTAAGGGAGTCCTTATAGTTGAAAAGGTGGAAAAACTTAGATTAGGTGACAGGTGCCATCTGATCTGGGAAGCCTTACTACACTGCCCTGTGCAATCAAGTGGTGTCACTCTTTTGTTGAAGGCATTGCCACTATTTTGATAATACCATTCTTTGGCTACAATAGGGTGAAAGATCTTTTTTTTTTTTTTTTAATCTGGCATTAAAATGGCCCATACCTAGAGCCAAAGCAATTGTCATTACCTGTGAAACAAATCTATGCTGATCCAGAGCCTGAAGAAGATGGCCATGTGTCTCTATGAGGATGGCAACTAATACATCCACAGTAAACCATGTTTTTACCTGCTATACTGTGTAAAAATATTTATAATCAGAATTAGTTACCTCTCCTGTAAATCTCTAAAATATGAATGTAATTGTCATTGTATGAGTAAAACTTCATTGTTAATGTGTTATGAGCTCTTTGCACCATTTCCTCCTCTTATAGCCCACTTTAAAGTAAAGTGAAGTGAAGTGAAGTGAAGTAAAGTAAAACCCTCCCACTAGCTCAAATATCTAGAGAACCGCCAGTTTGAGGCATTTTCCACAGAAAGTAGAATGAAAGGCAGTGCTGGAAACAAGTCTCCTATGGAAGTTAGATTTCTTATACCATGAATATACTCACTTCTTACTTATGACAGAGACATCCATCATTTAGGTCCTTGTCCTTTAAGAAATTACCAATTATTTCCATGTAGGAGTTTGTCCTCAGAAAATACTTTTAATGCAATCTATTATATCCTCACTGAATTTTCAAATCGGGTTTTACTAGTCAGTCAACTAAAATGTCAGGGAAAGTGTGTAATTTTTTATCTTTGTCTCAGCTTACAAGTTAACACAACACAACACAACATATTGATGGCAAAATGTAAAGCTTCACATAAACAAAAACAAAAGGCAAACAGATGGAAGCTCAACACATAGGAGAATAGCTATGGGGTAGAGAATATGTATTTATTTCTTATTTTCATTTAGCAGTCTACATTATGAAATTGTTGGCAAGTATATATATTTTGGGCCAAAGTTTTGAATGAGAAATGAAACTACTCAAACTAATTTTCATAAATTAAGAAAATGTAATAGGATCTTCACAAAGTAAAATTTATTAGTTTAGTTTCTTTCTATTAGAGAAAGCATGCTGATAGTGCCCAAATTCCTCTCAGAACATTCAGCAAAGCCACAGACCAGAAGAACCTAGAAAAGTGGCCTAGTTCTGAGAAGATTGGACCATCTGGGGAAAGCCCTGGATAATCCCAGTGTGCTCATTTCTAAATTTACCCAAATACCAACTTAAACCACATGAAGAAATGATAGAACTTGACAGTGAACTTCAAAATTTTATGGAGCCCAGAACTAAACCTAAAATGTGCTGCTTTTACTGTAACACAAATGAATATCAATTCAAAATAGAGCCAAACTAGGAAAATGAATGAGCCTCCAAATATTCTTGCATTCCAAACCTAAGTGAATTTAGAAACATGACCTTCAGCCATGTGGCTAAGATAGGATTTAAAAGACTCCCCTAACAGCCTGTTCCTCAGTCTTGAGATTTAGTTAGTGTATGTTTCCAACAACATGCATGTGGAGGAGGATTTAAAAGGGCACCTTTCATGCAGCCACTCTGGAAAACAGTGTGGAGGTTCCTCAAAAAATTAAAAATAGACCTACCCTATAACCCAGCAATAGCACTGCTAGGAATTTACCCAAGGGACACAGGAGAACTGATGCATAGGGGCACTTGTACCCCAATGTTGATAGCAGCACTCTCCACAATAGCCAAATTATGGAAAGAGCCTAAATGTCCATCAACTGATGAATGGATAAAGAAATTGTGGTTTATATACACAATGGAGTACTACGAGGCAATGAGAAAGAATGAAATATGGCCTTTTGTAGCAACGTGGATGGTACTGGAGAGTGTGATGCTAAGTGAAATAAGCCATACAGAGAAAGACAGATACCATATGGTTTCACTCTTATAGGGATCTTGAGAAACTTAACAGAAATCCATGGGGGAGGGGAAGAAAAAAAAAAAAAAGAGGTTAGAGTGGGAGAGAGCCAAAGCATAAGAGACTCTTGAAAACTGAGAACAAACTGAGGGTTGATGGGGGGTGAGAGGGAGGGGAGGGTGGGTGATGGGTATTGAGGAGGGCACCTTTTGGGATGAGTACTGGGTGTTGTATGGAAACTAATTTGACAATAAATTTCATATATTGAAAAAAAAAGGGCACCTTTCAGAAAACTGGTGCATT
Source organism: Herpailurus yagouaroundi (assembly GCF_014898765.1). Taxonomy (NCBI): domain Eukaryota; kingdom Metazoa; phylum Chordata; class Mammalia; order Carnivora; family Felidae; genus Herpailurus; species Herpailurus yagouaroundi. The sequence continues at coordinate 84,591,141 of NW_024412377.1, forward strand.
AATTGGAAACTTTGAGGTGTCTATTCATGATTGTGCTTTAACCAACCCTCTTCTGCCCCCTAAACATACTTTTCTTTTTTACCTTTGTATTATATGTGTACTGTTTTCTCTTTTACCAAACCACGAGCTCCTTTGAGCCAAGGAAATGGTCTACAATGTCAGCTTTGTTTCTCTCTATCCTCTCTTTTGAGAATTGATATCCTGGAATCTTTGTGTACCTAAGCTACTTAACACATACTTGTATGTAAAGGATACTAGTGAGTAAAACTACTGAGATCTAAATGCTTTCTGCAATGTATAATTTTGTCTAACTTTTTCCAGGGAATAGTTTAGCAAGTTGAGTGAACTGATTCATAGCTGCTCATGTTTTATGGTAATTTCATTCACAAACCATGAAAAATATCAGCTAGCTCTATAGTACTATATATTAAATCTATATGGAATAAAATCAAATTTATAAACTAAAACTTATACATATAACATTAATCATTCATTCAGCAGTTGTTGAATTACTAATAGTACCACTAATAATTACTATTATTAAGTGCCACTCTAGATTGGACACTGGAGATACAGTTTAATATTGACAATATTAAAGACCTTTATTCAGCTCTAGAACTTTATTAAGTGACTACTATGTATTAAGTACTGTTTAACATGCATTACCTTCCTTTCCTGTCTTAGTTATCCTAACAGTTCATGGTCTCCATTTTACAGATGTGAAAAATAATGCTTAGAGACATTAAGTAAATTGTTTTCTAAAAGCTAACATATTAATCAAGATGTCTAATTACCAGATCTGTGCTTCAAATATGGCCAGAAGACATGTTTTTTTCATCACCAGAAACTTTCTAAAAATGAATTAGTTCCAACACTGAGATTTGGGGAGATTTCATAGAAAAAATCAAGATACTTAAATTTTCTTGAAAAATGAAACCTAGCAAGAGTAGGTCTACATTCCATGTAGCAAAATTTGGCTGCAGCTGAATAGTAGCTTTTTGCTTTATGCTGGCCCTTTTTTCCCCCCTCTGATATAGTTTCCAATGGATAACTCCGCTTACATTATTTGCATTATCCCTGCAGACATTTGTGTTTAAGACTCCTATATTCTTCTATGCTTTCTTTTTAAAAAAAAATTTTTTTTAACATTTATTTATTTTTGAGACAGAGACAGAGCATGAACAGGGGAGGAGCAGAGAGAGAGGGAGACACAGAATCTGAAACAGGCTCCAGGCTCTGAGCTGTCAGCACATAGCCCGACGCGGGGCTCGAACTCATGGACTGTGAGATCATGACCTGAGCCGAACTTGGACAGTTAACCGATCAAGCCACCCACGCACCCCTCCTATGCTTTCTAAATGTAATTCATGTTATTAAAAAAAAGCATACTGGGACTTAATTAAGGAGTGAAATAGGAGATTAAAATTATGGTCTTATTAATGACACAGCTACTGGAGGAAGAAGTCTAGGTGTAGGGCAATAGTGATCTTCTTATTCTAGAACTCCAGTATTAACCTTTATCAGGTTGTATAAAAAGATAGGTGCATTTAAAAAACAAGCAAACAGGGGCGCCTGGTTGGCGCAGTCGGTTAAGCGTCCGACTTCAGCCAGGTCACGATCTCGCGGTCCGGGAGTTCGAGCCCCGCGTCAGGCTCTGGGCTGATGGCTCAGAGCCTGGAGCCTGTTTCCCATTCTGTGTCTCCCTCTCTCTCTGCGCCTCCCCCGTTCATGCTCTGTCTCTCTCTATCCCAAAAATAAATAAACGTTGAAAAAAAAAATTTTTTTTAAATAAAAAAAACAAGCAAACACAAAAACAATTTTTATAAATTAACATCACAGTTGATTAAAAATCAAACTATATGGATGAGTCTAGACACAGCTGAAGAGAAACTTAATGACATGGAAGGTTGATTTGTGGAAAAATCTCAAATGGGGCATAGATGAATGGATGAAAAACATGAGAGATCTTTAAAGAAACAGAATGGGTTGAAAAGAAAAGGTTCACTACACACTCCATGGAATTTCATACTGAGGAAAAAAATGGAGAGGGGAAATCTTCAAAATAGTAAGTTCTGAACACCCAAATCCAAAATATGTAAAGAGATGATGATGATTTCAAACACTCTAAACAAGTCCACAAGAAGACACATAGTACTGAAGTTGCATAACATCAATGATAAAAAGAAAATCTTAAATGCAAACAGAAAAGAAATAGTATTTGCAAATGGGTGACATTTATTCTCAAAAGGTAGTAGATTAATGTCCTAAAATTTTTTTTAATGTTTATTTATATTTGAGAGAGAAAGAGAGGCAATGAGTCGGGGAGAGACAGAGAGAGACAGAGACAGAATCCAAAGCAGGCTCCAGGGTCTGAGCTTTCCACACAGAGCCCAACATGGGGCTTGAGCTCACGAGTCGTGAGATCATGACCTGAGGCAAAGCTGGACACTCAACTGATTGAGCTACACAGGTGCCTTTTAAGAGTTTAGGGAAAATAATTTTTTGCATGGATTTCTATGCCTGGTGAAATTATCATATAGGGATGATGGCAACATGAAGACTTTTTCAGAAAAGAAAGATAGGGCATTTATATCCCAGACGTATTCTGAGAGAACTTTAGAAGAATGCATTTTAGTAAGAAGAAAATCAACCACAGAAGAGGGAATGAAAATAATAAAAGCATCAATAATCAAATTAATTTAACAATATATATTGGCAAACTTATCAGAAGATAAATCTATTTTTGGAAGATGGCAGGTTAAAATAAGCAAGGAATTTAAATGATAAATAATAGTGTGGAAGATACAGAAGACTGAATTAAGTTTTTCGATGGTCTTGGTAATGTTTGAAAACGGGTTAGATACATTGTTAAAGATGGATTTGGGGGAAAAGATGCATGCTAAATATTTAAGGCAGTAATTCAAAACATTTAATGACAGGCATGATCTGGACAGTAGCTAATCATAAAGGGACACTGACCAATGAGAAAAGATAAGTCTACAAGCAACTAGGACTGCTATTCTCATGTTTTCCAGCTAAATATCAGCCGATTCAAAGATAGGCATTACAGTAATGGAAATGGGCGCATAATTTCCCAAAATGTAGATGGAAAAAGGGGAATATAGAAATTTTGTATCAATTCGCAAAATTAAGAAACTGAGGTCTAGAGGGGCATCTAGGTGGCTCGGTCAGTTAGGCATCTGACTCTTGGTTTCAGCTCAGGTCATAATCTCACAGTTTGTGCGTTTGAGCCCCATATTGGGATCTGCACTGGCAGCATGGAGCCTCCTTGGGATTCTCTGTCTCCCTCTCTTTCCCTTCTCCACTTGCTCTCTATCTCTTTCTCTCTAAATAAATAAATAAATAAATAAATAAATAAATAAATAACTATTAAAAAAAAAGAAACTGATGTCTAGAGAAATTATGTGACTTGCTCAGATCACATAGTAAACCAGATGGGGTTAGGAGTAAACTTGGATTTTTAGTTAAGTCTGGTGTTGCTCTACTGTGGTATTTGTCCCCACAAATTTAATTTTCAGATCAATATTTTATAAACATTTATTACATTTATTTTCTTATTTTAGACATATATATGCTGTCATTGTGATTGGTGATTCATATTTTAGTGGTTTTTAAACATCTCCGTTTATGCATTATAGAGGATTATTAACGTGTGCAGCTCTAAATGATAATGTCCCTTTAAAAATGTTACCTAAATCGGTGCCTGGGTGGCTCAGTCAGTTAAACATCTGACTTCAGCTCAGGTCATGATCTCACGGTTCGTGAGTTTGAGTCCTGTGTCAGGCTCTGAGCTCTCAGCACAGAGCCTGGTTTGGAACCTCTGTCTCCCTCTCTCTCTGTCTCTCCCTCACTTGCACTCTCTGCCTCTCAAAAATAAATTAAAAAAAAAACATTAAAAAATAAAAATATTACCTACAATTTAAATTTTTTAAAATATGCATATACTTTGTTAAATTTTATTAAATAGAAAAGTATTGCTGCCTTTATTAAAATCATAAGAAAATGGCCATTGTTTACAAAAGTAAGAATTTGTTCTATGTAGTTATAAAAGCACTTTATTTCTCTCACTTCAGTTTTCCTGAGGGAAAGATATTTTGTGAAATTATATCTCTCTTTGCAACATTATTTCAGAGGCCTAAACATGATTTTCTTGATTAAATGATTTGTAGTATCCAAAGCAACAAATTGAAAGCTAAAAAATGAGAAAAGAAATATGCAGTCTAGCAATAAATCTCTTACTTTATTATTTTTTTCTTATGTTACTATTATTCTTTGATCCCAAATATTCTAGTAGCAATGTAAGTTAGTGTCCTTTTTCAAAAGAAATAAAAATATATTTTTAAGATTCCATTAAAGTCATGTGATGATACACTGGGAAATTGTTATTAAAGTTCGATAATGATGTAACTCTGCCTTGGATGTCATCCAGGGAGATTGTAGCTAGGGTAGTTTTTAAAAGTACAGTTAAATCACATCAAATCATTAAAAAAATGAATACCTGTTATATAAGAGAACAGCCACAACTAAAAGGCTAACAACTCTTTTATGATAGGTAATTGATATTATATCTAGTAGTATTTTCCTTGTAAATGATGCTGTAGAATTTACATGGAGGGGAAAACAAAAGAGAGAAGGAGTGGAGTTATCTCAGGAGAGAAAGAGAATAAAGTCTGAGTCAGAAATATAGTTACCATATTAGACCAAATTTGGCCATTACCTACAGAGGGACCTGATAGAAAATTGTTTTTGTCTCATGAGTCAGCCTAGGTTTAGAGAAAAGGAATGTTGTTGGATGTTGGGTGAGTGTGTGTGTGTGTGTGTGTGTGTGTGTGTGTGTGTGTGTGATGAGGAATCAGAGACAGAAGCTGCTAAGTATCTTTCGGCACAAAAATAAAGGATTAGCTTGTGTAGGCACAAGGAATTGAACCTAAGGCTATGGAAATCACGCTTTATTAAATTCCCGAAGCCCTTTGGGATAGTTTATTTCAGTGCCTTCTTTCTTCCTTTCATACTCTACCTTCCTTACGTGTGTACAATGAGACATGAGTTTCTTCTGGGAAAATAAAGAGAGGAAGTCTGATCTACTCGAAATGACTTCCAAGGACTTCCAGCAACTTCCTTGGGCTGGAAGCTTGCACGGTCTCCATTACCCCATGCGTGTCTGACAAGATGCTGGGAATTGCTGTAATAGTGGACGAGAATGTGCACCAGGGATGTGAGCTCCGGTCTGGCTCTGAATCTTGGGTCACCTCTGAAGATGATGTCATGCCATTATGCTCCATCATGTTTAGTTATTTATTTTTCTCTACAGTCTTGTCAAACAGAGACGCTGCAGAGCTTCTGTAAAGCAGAGCCTGCCGTTTTTGGAAGAATGTTGTGTTAGCACACAGATGACGTTGAAACTGTGATATTATAAAAGTCTACAATGGAAATTGCTCTTTGTCAGGAGTCTGGGTCAGACAGAGGATGATTCATCTGCACACAGACCCCCCCTTGGCCACGATGTAACATTTTATTCAAATGCATATCCAAGATGTTATTTTTGGAAGTGGTCAGAATCCTATTGAATTTGAATTTTAGGATATCTTTATGTTCTAGTTGATTTCCTCAATTATGGGGCTTTACCTCTGGTATCAACTGTTTTCCATTACATTTTCACACTGTAAGTTTGCCAGAAAAATTCATGCCAGTTATTATTGGTTTTATGAGTTTATACTCTCAAATATGAAACATACAAAATAGGCTAGAATTTATTAACATGAAACATTTAATACAGAAAGAGATAGGGCATTATAAAGTTATATGTCATGAGCATATTGAATGTGCCCAATTGCTTTTAAATGTCTAAAGTATAACCATTATGTGCTATTATAGGGATTATAAACTATATTGAAGTAATATATTCAAGCATCCAAAAAATCAAAGTAAATAAAAATAATTCTGCTCATTGGCTCACAGTTAGGAAGGAATGAGAGTAATAACAATAAAATAATAATGTGCAGGGAAAGACAAATACATCCTGCAGCAGCCTGAGCTGCAGCAGGCCCTGATTCAAGGGAGGGAGCCGGAGGCTTCCAACTCGTAAAAATGAGTATTTGTCTGCCAGGAGAAGACTGCACACATCTCTTTCCCACTTGGGCCCTCCAGGGGCCTATTCTGACCTCCCTTTGTCCCTGTTGGGAAGGAGAACAGAGGGTATGGATACAGCTAGGAACATTTCATTCCAGGAGCTTGTGACTCTAGGAGTAGTTCAGCACCTGTGTCTCCCAGGAGTAATTTAGTACCTGGATCACACTGACCTTGGATGGTGGAATCTGTGAGGAACATCTTACTTGGGCCTTTCCTTAGGGTTTGTTCTCATTAGAAGGTGAAGAGAGGGACTTTTTCAAGTCTTCTCATTTAGCCAACGGGAAAACTTGGGAATAGGTGTAAGCAATACCTTATTCCACTTCAGTTTTTTTTTTTTTTTTTTTTAGAATTCCCTCGCTGAAACCCAATGTCAATATTGTCCATACTGGCAACTGCGGACTTGTTTTTTCAGGAATATAGTATAGATGCAAGTATTGTAGGACAATGCACATTTGCTGTTTTATCCTGGGCTGCCTCACCTGTGCTCACTGGGAGGGCTTACATGTATCACTTCACCTCGGAGCCTTCCCAAGGTAAGCACTGGGGAGAGGAGGAACCTGGGAGGGCAAGGCTAGTGCTGGGGAGCGAGGCAGGGCAGAGAATGCTTCCTTGTCAGCCCTTGTTAGTCACACTCATAGGCAGTACAGCAGAAGATCAAGCTCATTACAAGGAAACACTTTTTTCTTATGGCAAAATGTATGAAAATCTTAAAGGTCAAGCTGTATGCTAGGAATTGTTGAAGAGCCTTTGAAGCATTTGCTAACTGAATCATGAATTATAGTCCATGTTAAAAATGATTATGTTTAAAAATAAGGCACATGCAGGGTTGTAAGTGACTTTGAAATTCCCCTTATTCACGTACACATGTGACCTTGAAGGACATGTATTCATTTTTATACATATTTTTAATAAAATTTTTAGTTTAGAATAATTTCAGGTTTATGGAGTAATTGCAAAGCTAGTACGGAGTTTTTTTTTTTTTGTTTTGTTTTGTTTTTTTTGCTGTGTATTCCTCAGACCCAATTTCTGCCATTATTAACATCTTGCCTTACTATGGTATATTTGTCACAAGTAATGAACCAATATTGATATTTATTAACTAAATTGCATACTTTATTCAGATTCCCTTGGTTTTAACTATCATTCTTTTTTCTAGCCCAAGACCTCATCCAGGAATGTAATTTGCATTCTTCTAATGACACATGATGTGGATTATCCTTTCATATCCTTATCTGCCATCTATATGTTCTCTGCAGTGAAATGTCTTAGATCTCATGCCCATTCTTCCACTTGACTTCTCTCTCATTCTTGAGCCCTGTGGGTTCTAATCTGGTACAGTCCCCTTCCATCAGATTTATGTTTTGTAAATATTTCTCCAAGATATAGCTTGTTCCCTCTTATTACCAACACTATCTTTCAAAGGGAATTTTTCAATTTTGGTAAACTACAACCCATCGAGCTTTCCTTTCGTGGGTTGCGCTTTTGGTGCTGCACCCAAAAGCTCATCATCAAATCCAAGGTCACCTAGATTTTCTCCCATGTTTTCTTCCAGAAATTTTACAACCTTGGATTTTATAGTTAGGTTTATGATCCACTACGAGGCAATTTTTGAGAAAGGTATGAAGTCTGTATCTAGGTTCAATTGTTTGCATGAATGTCCTATGTTCTAGCATTTGTTGAAAAGACTGTCTTTTCTTCATTAAATTGCACCATTGTCCAAGATCAGTTAGCCATATTTGTGTAGGTTTATTTCTGGACTCTCTATTCTATCCCATTGATCTTTAAGTATTTCAGGTCACTGTTTTCATGTTTCCATGAATTCTGGTGGAAAGTCTACTATAATTCTCCTTATTATTTCTCTGTAGATAAGGTGTTCTCTCCTCTGGCTTCTTTCAAGATTTTGTTTTTTTGTCTTCCGTTTATTGCAGTTCGAATACAATATGCCTAAGTATGTTTTTGTTTTGCTTTAATCTGTGATTTAAATTCTATCATAAATCTTGATGATTTTACTTTAAATATTTGTCCTGCTTTGTTCTGTCTTTCTTCTCCATCAGAGATACTACAATGAGGTATTTGGTATACCTTTTGAAACTGTCCCACAGTTCTTGGATGTTTTGTTTGTTTTCATTCATTTTCTCTTTGCATTTCAGTTTCTACTGAGCTCTCCTCAAGTTCACGGATTCTTTACTTGGCACGTCAGTCTAATAATGAGTCCATTGAAGGCATGCTTTATTTTTGTTACTATGTTTTTGATTCTGGCATTTCTTTTGAATTCTTTCTTAGAGTTTCCATCTCTCTACTTACATAAACCACCTGTTCTTGAATGCCGTTTATTTTTTCCATTAAAGCTCTTAACGTATTAATCATAATTATTTTAAAATTCTGATAATCCCACCATCTGTGTCATTTCTAAGTCTGGTTCTGATGATCGCTTTCTCTCTTCATACTCTGTTTTCTTCTTGATTTTTGTCATGCCTTGTAATTTTCGTGAAAGCCAAGCATATTGCAATGGATAATAGCAACTGAGGTAAACGGGCCTTCACTACAAGGATTTATGGACATCTGGCTAGGGATTTGATTGTGTTTAATGTTTGCTGTAGCTATAGGTACCAGAGGCTTTAAATCTCTCTCTTGCCTTTATTTTTTTTCTTCCTCCTATTCTTTGAGCTTCGCTAATACTTCTCCACAGAGGAAGCCAGTGCCCTTGCAGCTCTTTCAGCTGTAATCCACTATTATTATACTGGAATCCTGTTGGCATGGTGGTAGGATATGGGCAAGGAGAACATTCTGTCATCTTCCAATTAAATATCCATGTTTTGGTGGACCTTTGTCTGGCTGCTATGACTATCAAATGTGTTTCTCTAGTTGTCTCACTCCCCCACCTCCCCTCTTGTCTGCTCTCTGACTGCAGACTTCCCACTCTGTTTCCTTGAAGCTCTGACTCCTGTTGAATATATTTTTTGTTGGTTTGTTTGTTTTATCCTTAGTGAAATAGAGAAACATTAGGGAACAGGAGTAGAATGATTGCCTGGCTCTAATTAGGGTAAAGTTCTGGCACAGTCTTTCTCCCCGGAGTCTACTTCTTTTTTATGGAGAAAGCTTCGGGAAACTTCATGATGATTCCCCTTCCCCTCCCTCTTCCAGAGCCATGAGAATATCTTTTATAGATCTTAACTGTGAGAACTTGTTAAGGTTTCTAGAAGTAAAGTCCATGAAAGTGCGAAGGCTTTCCTGAGATTACGGTCCTCAGTAGTTTCTTGCTCTCATACAATCCAAATTCAATTTGTAAAGATTAATCTTTATTCCTACCAGTTTATGGCTCCACATAAACACTTCTTGGTTTCTATATCTCAGGATGGTCTTGTTCTCTTGATTTCAGGATGGCAGTTTGCATTGGGACCCCAGTTCTCTGAAACGTCGGAGAAAAGTCATTGACTTTCACATTGGCCAGGTGTTTTTTTTTTTTTTTTTTCCCCCTCATGAATGGGGTGATGTATTCTACGCTTTTGACATATTGGAGCTGAAACTGGAAGTCTGTATGTATTAATTTTTTTCTAAATGTAATGGATAGCCTCAGTGATACATGCTAGATTTACACTGTCATTATTTCTGTTGTAATTTTTTCTCATTTTTTTCTCTTGCTTTTATTGGAAACAAAATAATCAATCTCCAGAAACTTCGTAAGGCTCAGTTCCTCTGTTTTGGAAGTCTCTTCATTTGCCAGATATTAATCAAAAACTAAATAAATTCTAGGCCATTGAAAGAAACAAAGTGGGATAAATTTTCCACATTGGAAGAGTTCAAGGTCTAGTGTAAACAGACAAGTAATAAGACAAATAAATGGGCAGAGTGGGAAGAGCACAGAAAAGCATATAAAGCAGACACCAAGTTGAGGAGGGTTCTGGGACACATTGATGGAATCAAGAGTAGTGCTGAGGTAGGTGAAGTGGAGATTGAGGAAGAGGGAAAGAGAAATACTGCAGCCATAGGGACACCCTGTGAAAGCATGAAGGATCCATGAAGTAGTGTGCGAATCTGCTATGGGGAAGTGGGCTCTGCTAAGGTATTTAATTTGATCCTGATTTCTATGTGGGAGCTATTGAAGGATATTGAGCTGCCCTATGTTTGGATTTGCATTATATATATATATATATTTTTTTTTTTTTTCTAACATTTATTTATTTTCAAGAGACAGAGAGAGACCCAGTGAGAGGGGGGAGGTGCAGAGAGAGAGAGGGAGACACAGACTCTGAAATAGGCTGCAGGCTCTGAGCTGTCAGCGCAGAGCCCGACATGAGGCTTGAATCCACCAACAGTGAGATCATGACCTGAGCTGAAGTCCGATGCCCAACCGACTGAGCCACCCAGGCACCCCTGGATTTACATTTTATATTGAAGACTCCAGCTGTAGAGGGAGGATGGGATGGAACATCTAAGACATAAAGCAGAGAAGCTGGGCAAGTTTAGGAGGATCTGGATTGAGGCAGGGACAAGGGGGTGAACTAAGGGACAAATACGTTTGATATTAAAGTGCACATGTTGTGTATGCCTATTGTATATGTGAGAGAATATAAAGTTTAAGGGAGTTCCAGGTTCCTGTGATCTTGATAATGGGGGAGAGGATAGTGCCAAGCGCTGAAATGTGGGCTGAAGGTGCGGGAAGAATAGGTTGTTGGAGAGTGGAAGGGGAAAGGAAAAATAGTGGTTTTTTTTCCCCTGTATATTTCAAAAAGAACAATGAGTATTTCTTCTTTAAGTATTCTAAAACCCACTATATGGAGAAGAAGAGGTATAAAAAGAAGTTGCTGCAATAAATCAAATTGTATAATTTTCTACTCTTGAATAGAAATTGGAAACCATCATCATAGCTAAGTTTCAAAATCAAATGCAGTCTCTTGTTTCAGACCTTGTGCCTTCAGAAAGAGATCAATGTTCTACTCAGTTATAATAACACCAGAAAGAACTTCTGTTTTTGGCTCTCCTATACAACTAATTATTTATTGGGTAGGAATACCTGATTAAAAGGATAAGAAAATAGGTGGTAGAAACATAGCTACAGATGAAACACTTTCTTTAAAGAAATATTTTTTAATGTTTATTTATTTTTGAGAGAGAGAGAGAGAGAGAGAGAGAGAGAGAGAGAGAGCGCTCCCTCAAAATCAAAACAAAGCCAAAGGAAGGGGAAGGGCAGAGAGACGGAGACCCAGAATCTGAAGCAGGCTTCAGTCTCTGAGCTGTCAAGATAGAGCCCCATGTGGGGCTTGAACCCACAAGATGAGAGAGATCATGACCTGAGCCGAAGTCAGATGCCCAACAGACTGAGCCACCCAGGCGCCCCTGAACACTTTCTTTAATCACTTCCTGACTGATTAATGAGGGATAATCTTTTTGAAATTAGGTAAGAAAATTTCTGACTTCTGCAAAAATTTCATCACACTTTTAACTACACAAATGGTTGTTCATAATCGTGGAAATTCAACTAAAATTCTAGAAGAATTTTAGCATCTAACGCAAAGCCAGGGTATTTTTTCTTTAGGCTAATGAGCATAATTTGGTAAGTACTTGATAGTCAATGGTAGATACATTTCCTATCCACCAACTACTCTGACAGCCATCATTGTAAGGAATTTCCTATAACATTGTTTATATATCATTTGGGTTTTCTTCTTTGTTACATGGCTATTTTACATGTTGGTTTTTCTTTTTATTTTTTGACCGTGAGCTTCCAAGGAGCAGAAGTTAGTAACATATAATTGGTGCTTAATAAAAAAATAACCCTGCAACAAACATTTACTGAGTGTTTATGATATGCTTAGGAGACACAATATTATCAGTGCCTTGAAGGAAATGGAATGTTACGGAATAGATAAATTTAGAATATGACTTCTCTGAATAATCATGCCCATCTTTTAAAAGGGATCATATTGAGTAAAGAATTAAACCAGGTTCCTCTGCTTTGAAATTAACAGAGAAAATCATTTTACTATAACCCATCAGAAAGAGTAGGCATTTTTGCTTTAAAAATAAAGACATATTTTGCTGACAAAACTCAAGTGGAAGCCTATAATAGGCCACTAAAAATAATAGAGCAAACTTTGTAAATATTTAAGTGTGTTGATATTGGAGCACACAGAACCTGGTCAAAAGAGAAGTCCCAGAAATCTTTAGAATCATATAATAACACATATGCAGTTTCAGTTAGGGATATCCTTGTACTTAAAGCTCTATTTTTTGGTACCATAACGAGAACTTATATGTCTAATATTAGTTAGAATTTGTCACAGATAATGAGCTCTCTTTCACATTAAGCTATGCTCCTCTTTAAATACTGGATCTGTTTCACTGATACTCATTTTCAGTTATGCATTGGTGGGTTCACCTCTGCTCTGTTCAGTTTACAGAATGAATAGAAACCATAAACTGAGCATATACTGTATCAGTTAAAGGTTTACCAAATGAGTTCCCATGGTTGCCCTCTCTCTCTAAGTGCATTCCCGCATGTTGGAAAAGATCTCTGAAGCGGAATGCATCCTGGCCTTTAGGCCTAAGGGTACATCATTTCAAGCATATCAGGCTGCCTGGTCTAGTGCCTTTTACATGGGAAACATCTAAAGACCCTGTTCCCTCACAAAGCTTTCAATAAAATCCAAATGGAATTGATTCTTCCTTTGGCTTTGTTTTGGTTTTGGAGATAGGAGCTCTGACATGTTTATTCTCTTACCTTGTTTTAGCTCCCCTAGCTAAACACAAGGAAGAAAGCACCACAAATAGTTTGTTTACATAAATTGACATTGTCTTTTTAAAATCGTGTGCCAGGTTTCCTTTTTATTAAAAAAAAAATTTTATTGTAAATCCATTAGTAGGAGCTGTTTAAGATCTATTGTAAGATGTAAGATCTATTAATTACTAAAATTCATATAAAATAAAAAATAATGCTCTCTTGTACGTATTTAAATTGTCGTAAGTTCACAGGGCTAACTTAAATGAGTCTACATGTAGTACTCCATAAATCAGATAAATGCCATATGCCAACTTCTAATGAATATTTTTGAAAATCCCACATTTTCTTGATTTTTCTCCCTTTAATTGGTAAATCAAGTTGTGCATCATACCTTAAACATCAAAGGTAGATTTGTTGGCTTATTAATTCAAGTGGGCTATCAGATCATAGAGGTGATTTGCCTCATTTGGGAATGTCATTTGGTGATTTTCTAATTAATGCACTAGCATGAGCAGAGGCGACAGATTAACTATAGCATGAACAGGAACATGCTAATTCTTCACCGAAACTCTCAACAGTTGAGTCACATGCCGTTCCAATTATTTTGCATGTTTGGCAATCTTTCTTCCCCAGTGGAACAATAAACATTAACTCATTACTCTGAAAGAAGCTTATGAAAACATGGTTGACATAAATTACTCTCTATTAAAATTTTTTATTACAATTCCAGTTTTCCCTTTTGCAGCGTGATAGAGTTGTTCTTTTATTTTTAAAAGAACATGGTCAAACTTCCCCACAAATACTTCACATGTGTCATGGGCCACTACAATGTCAGATCTCTGATTGTTCTGTGAATTCATTCTTTGTCAAGATGATGCAGGCAACATAGTGGGGAGTGGGATATATTATAATCTGAAATTTAGTACCTGAACCAAAGACTTTTTAATGGCATTACGAGGACTTTAAAAAATAACAATGCCTTTTTGTTCCAAATTTGTTTTCCAACACCAGACATTCCTAGAGATACTTAAATTATAAACTTCATGTCATTGTATTTACAATGATGATGGTTTTAACATGGGAAGTTCATGCTACATTTTCCCTTTTTTCAGTTTGACTGAAAACGCAGATAAGATCAGTGGACACTCTCTACAGCCTTTTTAGAGGCAAAGCTGACGTCCGGGAAGCCTTTGGTGGGCGGCCTCCGCTGTCCATGCCCCCTTGTGAAGGAACCTTCTGTCCTGCAGTGGGATCGCAGCTTCTTGGAAAGGGGAGCCATTTATCACAGTCCTAAATGAAAGCATTCTTTGAACACAAATGTCTTTTTCTCCCTTTGTCTAATTACTGAGAGGAAAAGTGAGAAGGAAATGTCAAAACAGAGAAACAGTGGTGTATAGAGAGAGCAGCCACTCTGGAGCTCAACTGGCTTTTGTGAGGGTCTGGGCGATTTGTCAAACGGTTGTGGCATAAGTCAAGCTCTGAGGTTGAAAGGTCTTGACCTAAGGAGTCCTGGAATCAGACAGTATAAGCAAGGGGTCTGCTAGAATTTTCAGCTGTAGTGGAGATGAACAATAATGGGAGCTGGACGCAACAAAACCTCATTTGCATAATTCAGGTAAGTAATTTTATTGAAACTGACAAGGATGTGACAGGCTAAGAAAGAGACGAGAACACACTCTTGCTGGGAACCACTAAAGCTCCTCAGTTAGGTATGTGAAAATAAATGACAGCTAATCTCTTCACTAAAAAATCTGTAAACAATGCCATTTTACCCAGGACTCACCCATGACCTTTCGTAGAGCTGGCTATAGATTCTTTAGTTTAATGTTCCAGAATATAGCAAATAGAATGCACTAAATTCAGATTATGTTTTAGACTTAAACTGATAATAACTATTTCCCTAAATAGGAGGAGATCCTTCCAAGGTAGATCTACATGAAGAGGGAGTAGAAACCTTCGTAAGTGGATGGTTATCAAAGATTTGAGATCGATGCTACAAAAAGCCTTATTTTCACTTAAGAATAGGTTTTTTGGTGGGGAAATTTTAACTCGAATAGCTTGGACTATGAATCTAAAGAGTGAAATGCCTTTAGCACTTGAGCTTGCTGATATATGTTTAAGAGATTATATTAATCTTTACCAGCTGATCTTTTCAGCAGTTTTCATCTTTCTTTTCTAAAAGGTATGGATTTAAAGACATGAATTTAATACTGATGCATATATTTTAGAAACTGAAATATTTAATGTCTAACTAACAAGTACTTGTTTTGAATTTTGATAAAATCTTATGACCTCAGCAAAATCTACAAATTAGGTTTTATATGTCCTGGATATACCTAGCCATTAAAAAAAGGCAACGAAAATGGTAAGGTTATCAGTAAAAGGATTTCCTTATTTTAGATAAGAGAAACTAAATTCTAAAAGCACTCTCTCTGTCCTATATTTGGCTTTGCTTTTATGTGTGGATCACCAGGAGATAGCTACATATCTTTTGTAAATCCAGGCTGCTCACCAGTCATTGGTGACTTTTATAGGCAAGGGCAGTAATGGATGGAAATAGTAATCAGGGTAGAGAAGAATGCTACTCAAACCTAGTTTGCCAGAGGAGAACCATGTCTGCTGTGCCCTTCAAACATGAAAAAAATATGAAACCCACTCAGTCAGACACGAGTTGCAAAATCTCTAAGATTTTTTGGGTAGGAAATACACAAATACTCTTTCTGCAGTATATGGAACACATACACACTTTGACCAAAATGTGGATCATTCCATCGAATGGGAAGCAGTTGAGAGTTCTGGCTAGATCAAATGTGGATCTAGCAGTATTATAAGCAGTCTAATGCATAATTCATGAGGCTTAATGAATATTCCAATTCATGACAGCCAACTGGCTCCATAGGTCACACCTCCTAGTCTCATATAAATAAAGAATGAGATACTGGAAAGCATACCAGCTGAACCAAACTGAGTGCCAAAAACATGCATATTAATGAGGCACTATAATAGATACTTGACTCTTTGGAAGTGCCTATATTGGTTTCCAGCTACAGAGGGAAAGAAAGTTCACAATGTACCTTTAAACACACCATACTGTGTACCATAAAATACAGCTTTTCCTATGAAATATGGAATCAAATTACACTGATGTGATTTCAGATTCAGTCATTAACTCCATAACATCCTCTGACACTTCCATCAACACTGAAACATTCTGGAAAGATCCCTACCCCCTGCTCCCATGTTCCTTTGCAAGTCTCAACTTGGTAACTAGGGAGAGGAAGTCCTTCAACAGTGCTGTTCTTTTATGTGTTCTGTTTAGACCTTGGATCAGGATGAATGGTAGCTCAGATGAATGCATTTGTGCCATTTTTCTTGGCCCCAGACTATGTTTCCTCACTACCATGACATCTGAACAGAAGGAGAAAACATCTCCCTTTTGTAGCAGGCTAATTTAATTTGTACCTTCCACCTAGGGGTAAATATGTTTGTCTGTCTGTCTGAACTTTTTGCCTACTTTCTTTTCTCACGGGAAACCCTACTGAGTCGAGAGCAGGAAATTGCTTGGTGCTTTAACTTTATTTTAAAGTAATTTAATTTTAAGTCTTCTCACACCCACCCTAAAGTGAAGCAACTGTTGGAACCCCCTCGGGATACCCTTAATGACTTCTGCATGTCTCCTGTGTCACAGATGTCAAAGGCTTGTGTTTCGGAGGTATTTTATCTTTTGGAATAGACGGTGTAAAAGAGATTGCTTTGGGTTTTACCCACAGAAGATGTGCATTCGTTTGAAAAGAAGGAGGAAAAAAATCTTGCTGCTTTTACATTGACCCACATCCTTCAAAATCCATATTACAAGTTATTGATTTTTGCTTGATCTTAAGTTGATCTTGGGCATTATTTGTGGCTTGACCTTGTTTGATGTAGAGTGTGTCAAAGATTTAAAGTAGACTACCAAAAAACTCATTTTTTTCCTAAGCAAAATAGCTGTAATTCATTACTCAAAAACTCTGAAATATCCAGGCATTTGATCTAAATATTGTTACTGTTTCTCAGGGCCCCCAGAGTGAGCACCTCAAATGAAAATTATGGCAAGGAGCGAATGGTCTATTTCTTAAGAAAAAACTTTTAAATAGGGGAGAATTTCTTATTTACATGAAATGTACTTATCAAAATGCAATTTTGTTTCTTTTATTTTTGTAAGAGTTTTCAAAGGCACTTTAAGAAAAATATTTCTTTTTTCTTATGTTTATGAGAACACATTCTAATTATTTTCTCTTTCATGGTATTTTATCTCTCTGTACCACTTTCAATATTTACAGATATAACCACAAATAATAATTCCACATTATAAGAAATATGACATCTCTGACACTGCTTTATAAGCATGACTTAAGGGAAAAATAACGTTGTTAAAATTATTTTATTAACTCCTATTTAATGTAAAAGATCATTCTGAAATATATTATTAGCTTCTAATACAGGAATCTTTACTCATGGCCAGACCAATCTCAGTTTTAGTACCATATAATAATAAGTTATATGTCCATGCATATAAACTAAAAAGAGTATCAGTTTAGTAATAATGTTAATGACAAAATTGTATCAGTTGAGCCTAAATTCTGAACTCTCAGGAGTTAGTTCACAAGATAGTTAAACACATTAAAAGGATTTTATGTTACTGAATAAATACATTTGAAAATTTCTTAGATTAAAATATCAAAATATCTTCATGTGAATCTGTATATTCAAAGACATACATAGAGATACAGCTTTTTCTGAAGAAGAATTCATAAGAAAGAATATTACAGTTGGGTATAAGAATTTTTCAGTGCCTTCAGAAAGTCTGAGTTTTGCACCTCTGATCCATGTTCCTTCAAAATATGTCAAAAACTTTTCAGTTCTAAAATTTTCATTGGACAACTTTATTTCTAAAGGATTACTTCTGATAGGGAAGGCAAATCTAGTTAGTATGATTTAAAGTAACAAGAAATTTGAGAATTTAATTTGTTGCTAGAGAAATATTCCATGTTTGGGGGGCTCTAAAATGGCACAAATTGCTGCAGAAGAGATGTATCTTTGGTATAATAATGTGGCATTTCCAACTGAATCCAAAATCTCACATCAAGGCTAGCCACTAGTACATTAGATTCTAAACCTGAGATTGGAAAGATATTTCTGTAAATGGCCTGATAAATACTTCAGGCTTTGGAAATTACATATGGTCTCTGTCATATATCTCTCATTGTTTTGTTTTCTATACAACCCTTTAAAAGTTTGAAAACCATCCTTAGCCTGAGGGCCATGTAAAAATAGGCCTCGGGCCCAGATTTGGATCACTGACCCTAGTTTATTAACTCTTAATCTAAGCTTTTCAAGCCTGGTTTAATGTCCCAAAACATCTGCTTATCCTCAGACACATTGTCATACAGATGATCATTTTAAGTTAGGGATTTCTTTCTTATTTTATACTGTGCTATGATTTGTGGAAGAATATCTTATCTATAAGGCTTTGTATACGTTTTCTGATTGGTGGACTTCAAAATTTTAACTTCCGGTACTTATTCACAACAGTCCAAGAACCACTGTCATATATCTTATACATGAGATTCTTTCATCAGAAAGTTGAGTTTGTGGTGGTGGCTGTGGGGGGTCTGGACAACTTTCAACAAAGCATTAGCTTCTCCACATTGCTGCAAAGTGAATGATTCTATGTAAACATTTCCCCAATTAACTTTGAGATAAAATACCACAAGGTACAATACCATATGCATGTTACTTTTAGAATTTTTCTTTAATACACATTTAAAGCCAAAGTCTTTTAATCGTAAATAACACAAGGCCTCAAAGAATTCAGGGTATTTTCCCAGTAATTACTTCAAGTATTTCAGTAAAATACAGTTTCTCTAATCTTCAGCCTAATATGATGTAGATTCCCTCTGACATGCTCAAAATAGTATGTCTGCATAGGCAAAACCTTCCTCTTTGTAAGAATGGCTTTCTTTAAATACAAGTATTTGGATGAAACGAGGATGATCTTCAAAATATCAAAATGCATTATTCAGTCTGCCTTCCCCACCTTCATCATCAACACAGTGCATACTTAATGGCTGTGCTGTGAGGCCGAATTTTCTTTAATCCCGCCACATAAGGTTTATTCCTGCACTGCCTGTCTCTCCAGGTTCTGCACTCAGTAATGTCCTCACAATCCTCCATCGCAGTGTCTGGGGATGGGACCGCTCCCAGAACAAGTGCAGAATGTGAAATAGAGATTCGCTGTGTGATGAGGGAAAGAGAATTTTGCCTTTAGGCAGGTTGTTATTTTAAATGCAGTGCTAAAGATATTATTTCATTTCACAGTAATACATAGGCTCTAACATTTTGTCTTAATACAAAAGAGATCATGGGCCAATGGCCACAGGGTTGATTCCTGCCAACAGGAGAAATGCGAAAGCTACTCCGACCCTGCTGGAGGTGCTAGGGAATAAGACGGGGGTGAATCTAATGGGGATCTTTACCTTAGAAGTATAAGAACCATTTAGCATCAGGCAGAGAACTATAAGGATGAATATTCAGTTGGTGGCTTATCCATGACCTTTGCTTTTTTCAACAAAAGTTATTTTGCACCTACCATATGCCAGGGATTGCTTTTTGGCTCCAGGGATAGAACATGAAAAAATCTGTCTTTGCCCTTAAGTATTGCTGAATCCTTTCTTCCATCTTGATTGGCTTTTTTTTTTTTTCCTTTTCACACTTTTTCAAATCCTATCTCTACAGTCATCACAAAGTGCTCCCAGATCCTAAAATATGTATGATTTACTTCCAGTCCTGTGAATATCATGATCTTGCAAGTATAGCACTTATTGTAATCATTAGTGAACTTAGCTGTTTCTTCCACTAACTAGAATAGGAGTTAAAAAATCCCTTGATCTACATAAAAAATGTGTATGTAGGTCCATATGTGCACTATTCTGTCAAAGGACCCATAGCTTTTTTCTGTGTCTCAGAATTCCATAATCCAAAAGAGATTAATAAACACTGAGTTACACTTCCATTTTTCAAGGTGTTACTTATTTTCCATGAGAAATATGGTGTTATTGTGAAAATAACATTATTACACCTAATAAAACTAAAATTTATTCCTGAATATCATCTCATGCCTGATCCATTTTCAGTTCCCAAATAACCCCAAATATGCTTTTCACCATACACACTGCCCTCCAGTACTTTTTTGATGATGCTCTGACTTGCTGAATGGTCTACCAGCAGGGATTTCCCACACGGGTGGGAATATTCTGCTCCACTGGGTCCTTGTGTGAAAGAGTTTTTTTGAAGCTGATGAAATGATCTTTTAATAGCAAGATCAACCAACCTTTTTATTTTATTTATTTATTTATTTATTTATTTATTTATTTATTTATTTTTTGTCAGATACGGCAATGAATTCATCTGTGACAGGAGTGGGGGCACTGAAATTAAAATGCCATCCATCCTTGGTTCAAACTTATTGTTTCTGTAAGATGACTGTCCAAAGTGGCTGAAAGTGGCTGAGGATAGAGTATGGGGACCTCCATGAGCTTCCCACAAAACAGGACGTATGCCTTTTTTTCTGCCACCTTTTTAATAGTTATTTGATATGTGACAGATATTGGTTTAAGCTTGCTTTTGCTATTGCACTCCACTCGGCAGAGAGGCTTAGGAGAACAGAAAGATTTATTTGATGTATTCATTCTGTTTCTGACTTCTTTTAATGTACATAATAAATGTTTGACTATATCGATAGCAAAATACATACCTATGGCACAAAATAAACAAATAAGTACACGTAAAATTACTTACAGGTTTGCTTATTTTTGGTGCCAACCACTACCAGAATATTTCTGGCTGGTCAGACTAATAGAGCCTCTACAGACCGTGTGTGGAGATTGATAGATTTTTAGATATTGGCACATGTACATTTATAGCTATTGACAAAGCTTAACTCTTTTCAAGAACATTCCAACTAATATTGGCATTCTGTTTTATCCGTTGACACTCAACATGATGTACTGTGGAAGACTTTAAGACTTTCAGTGTTTGACTAAGCTTTACAGTCATTAATGTTTAATCACTAACAATTCAGTAAGCATTGTGCTTTCATTTTTTATGTGGCTTGTTTATCTATGTAAAGTAAATCAGCAGTGCTTTTCTCCTAGTCTCCCAGTACGTTTATAATCAGTCCCATTTAGTGATCAGGGATAAATATGGACACTACTGCTATTTGGAAATAGTTCATTGCTTTCTACAGATTCCGAATTCACTTTCCCCATTCACAATAATTATTAGACAAGTGAATGCTAAGCCCAACTCTCCAAATCTATGAACATGGTGGTGAAGGAGAGCGAAAATAATGTTACCTTTTTTTCCCCCAACGTACTGTTTAAAATGTGTTTCATGTTCACACACTATTTGTATACTCTAAATAAGAAAAAAGGGTCACGTGAAACAATATTTTGGATGAGAGAGATTTTTAGCCATTGAGAGAGTCAAAATGTTGCAGTGTTCATCCTGAAGGACGAGTACAACTCGCTCCCTGGAATGACTGCCCCAAGGAAACAATGAAGGAAGTTTGCACCATAGTTCTGCACAAGCCACTGCAGTGAATACACACCATTATGTCATCGTCATCAGAGCACTAGTGAGAGACAAAATGTGCTTGGCCAAGGCTAGGGGAAATGGGGACACAAAGAACCCAATTCAAGCAAAGCGTAGTGGGTAGAGGGCACCTTTGTCGAATTTGAACAGACTCCAGTCATTTGTATGTTTTTGTTTACATTGGGGCTCTTACAGAAATGCTGCAGTGATTTTGCAGGCCTTCCCTGTATACGGAGAAACTGCAAATGTAGATAAAAGCACAATTTGTTACTTAAGAAAAGTTAGTAACATTCTCAGAAAAATGTTTAAAAACTGGTTTCAGAGAACCTGAGAGACAATCGGAAACTATTCATATAACAAATGAAAACGTCATTTCCTTTTTACGGCTCTACAGATGGAAAAACACAGTTCTGTCTTTCCCTTGCATAAAACTGGCCCTATGTGTGAACAAACAGCCACAACCAGGCTGACAGATCCTCACTTAGACTTTATTGCCGTTAGAGTGATGCCATCGTGTCAGATATCATATTCTCCAGTCACCTGTGTGTATTTGTAAGAAAAAAGATCCTTACGTGTAGCTTTTTTTTTTTTTAAGTCTGAATTCACTGTTATTCTGTACTGTATATTTTGAATATATATTTGCATATTCATCTTTTATTCGACATATAATTTGTGGTCACTGAGGATGACAAGAAGATATGTCAATACGCAGAAAATCAGAAACTTGGAACCACTGTAACTTTCAAGAGAATTAGATAAAAGGCAGAAGCCAAAGTGTCTGTGTGCTGACTGAAAGGGTGGCCGTAACTGAAATGCCTATAAGGGAACTGCGTAGCTGCTTTCCTGCTGCCCTTACCAGGTTCGGCTGGTAAGTAAAGTTGCCTGGACTCATCCTGCTGCATTCACTTCAGCCTCAGTGCACAGGAGTGCTTGGGAAGCCAGCTGCCAAGGTTAACTATGAGGTGGATTCTTGGAGGCCATTCTCTGGACTCCCAAGCTGATTTTCCAAGGGCCTTTCTATGTGGCAATGCCTCACTTCATGTGCTTGCTGCTTCGCGGGTGTGTGTTTCTAAGGCACATCTAGGACTCTTGTTGTGTACCCGTAAGGATTAATTTTTCTCTTTGCTTCCTCTGCATCAGTGAGTCTCAAACCTGTGTGCATCAGCAGCTTCTGGGAGTTCGTTACCGATTCAGATTCCTAGGTCCGTATAGGTCTGGATAGCATCCGGGTTATCACTGGGCATCATTTTGAGAAATCACTATTCTCTCAATTGTGGTAAAGAAATAGAAATTTCCTTTAGATCTCTCTTTTCAGTGAATTTTTAAAGTCACATCACCTATCTGGAATACTAGAAAGTAATCCAGATAGTAATTAAATCTGTATCGAATATGGATTAAGACACCGATAGAAGTCACATTAAAATAATTTTATTGTGCATCATGGTAGATTTGTGGAGCATTTCCCCTAACAATGCAAGGAAATGATTTGGTGAGTCATAGATTTGGGAGACGTCTGAAATTCTAGGGAAGTACTTTATATGCCACCAGATCACGGCTATCTGACTATTCACTCGTTAGAGCTGAGGATGAACTGTTCTTTTTCTTATTTGTTCGTTCATCTGCTATTACTAAAGAAATCACATATTTCTTGTGCCAATTGGTCACTTATATTCCTCCTTCTTTAGCTTGTTTTATGCGTCATTTGCCCATTTTTCTCTCTCCCTTAGAGACATTAGGACTGATTGTTGGCTTGAAAGAGGTCTCAGTAATTTCAGATTATTACCCATTTATTGTATTTGTTGAACATTTTTGTTCCTCTTAGATTTTAAAACAGCATAGCAGACATTGCTAACCAAACCAAGATGAAGTTTTAGAATCATTTCAGCACATCAAACAGACTGCAACTATAAAAAGACACTTTACGCAAACTGAAACAACCTATTTAATATTCCTATTATATAGTCTGAAGTTTTGTGTTACTTTTCATTGGTGTTGTAATTAGGTAACTTTTAAAAAAATGTGCTTGAAATACCTTTGCTAGTATGGGGATTATCTTTTTCTTTAAATGTAAAGAACTCTTTGGAAAATTATTCTGGCACTGAAGTCTTGTGTAGAATATATATGTTCTGTGTCCAATAATTCCAAATAGACATTGTAGGTTTACTTCTGCAGTTTGCTGTGTCTCTTGACTTTTGTTTGCTTTTGCTTTTAACAATGCCAGGTTCCTGGGGTTTCAATCCTGGGACTACTTTAAATTAATGTTAACCTTCTTTCTTCCGTGTTCGAAAAGAACACAGTTGGTGGCAGTTGTGAATACATTAAGCTAAGTTAATCAACTGTTGATAAAAAAAATTTTTTGAAATCCTCATATTCAAAACCTGCAGATTAGAAAATTTCAGGCAACAAAGTTTCAGGCAATTTATTATACCTCTCTGTGCCTGTAGACGCATTGGCCTTCTTGCTGTTTTTAAAAATAACGTGAGTCCACTTCAGCCTCATGGTCTTGCCCTTCCTATTCCTTCCTCGGACAATGATCTTACCCCAGACCTCTCATGCCTGGCTCAACCTATCTTTTCACTGAAGACTCTGCTCAAATTTGATCTCCTAAGAGAGTTTTAAAAAGACAGTCTATCCATGTAGTATTCTGTTTCGTTTTTCTTAATAGCATTTTTCCTTACCTAACAATTCTTATACAATAGGTAACTTATAATTATTGTATGCATTGATTTATCTCTATATATGTGTTATATGCTCAGTGGTGGCCCCAGCTCTTAAGGCATTTACTGAATTAATAAATGTATAAGTAACTCTAACATAAAAAACTTATATTCTATATAGATCTTTTTAAATAATTTTCATTTTGAAATCTCACCAATATGAGATAATATCAGCAAAATAGGGGACTAAGTAATAAGTATGAATATTTTGAGTGTAAATTTATCTTGATGCCCTGAAACTTAACCAAATTGTGAATAATAATAAAAAACTAATAATAATTCATATTATGTTAATAATTCATTAACACCTACTTGATATGATCACTAAAATGATTATTCAACAATTATCCTTTCATTCTTTATGTACATAAAATCTTCTTCAATCCAATGTTCTGGGCACTATCCATACACCTGCCAAAAAAGACTATTGATTATACAATTACAGCCCAAGTGTTAGCTTTGTTTAAAACAAAGCTCCACTCCCCTCATTTCATATTGATATAAGCGGTGTTGGCCCAATTAATTTCCCAGAAGCAAACTGAGATGTAATACTTGACATTGGGTTTCTTAGGCTACTCAGATTCTTGCTTCTATGAACTTTTTATGATTGGCTTCTTTTCAGCTCATCAAATAGAGATTGATTTCCTAGGATTACTTAATATTTGGATGATAGTGAAATGGCTGTGTTTTCTGACAGTTTATTTATCTGTATTGCAGGCATGTGAGAAGTTGTGGATAAAAATATTGAAGAAATCATTTCTCTAAATATATTTATCTATGTATAGGTACATAGATATCCTAGTTCTACATTTTTATCTGATAATGAATGCTATTACTATTCCATTCTATGAACGCTATTCTCTAAACCTCCTATTTGACTGCCTTTATTATTCATTTGATACTTAATTGTCTTGTGTTAAATATATTTCCCATGTATCATTTTAACTAGATAGTTAGTTCTTTTAGGTAGACACCAGGCCTTATTCTTCTTAATTGGTATCCCCCAGTGCCTAGTACAATGTCTAAGACAGTGCCTAACATGTGCTAGGCTGTAAACATTTTTCTTAAGAGTTTGACTTATTTGAGTTTGATCTATAGCTTTGTGTCCCCATGACTGCCATTATTGCTACTGATGTTACCATTCGTAATATTAAGTACTTATTTTTGAGTGCTCACTATGTTCTAGGATTGTGGTAAGTGCCTTCAATACGTTTCTGTTTTAACCTGAGTCTCCCACTGATTTTATGATATAGGGTCACTTTACAGGTGGAGGAACTGAGCCATAGAGAGGCCAGCACTGATCACTTAGCTTTTAGGTTTTGATCAAGTTCTGATTTAAATTCAAAATCTTCATGGGACTAAGCATCCAGGTCATTTTCCTGAGCAATCAAACCAGTGTCTTTAAAGGGAGACTAATAAATAAGGACCTTGACATGTTCCTTATTTTCATGGTGACCACCAACTGTTTGTCTGTCTTCTCTCCTCTGTCTTTCACATGAAATAGAAAAATATTGTTGTCACATCTTGACAGTGATATGATACATCAATTAGAAGAAAAGAATATAAAGTCAAGATACAAACAATAGTGTGTTAATAAATCTTAATAAAAGCTGAGTTGGAAATAAATCTCTTCCCCAAACCCTGAATGATAAAAGAGAAGAGATCAGCTTATGGTGGGAAGGTTAAAATTATTTTAAAAGGATACTGATTAAAGTTGCACTCTTTTGGCACTTTTCATGGAAATACAGAATAAAATAAAACAAAAACAACATCAAACATAAAACAAGTAGGCTTCTTTATGTCAGTAAACTTATTTAAAATGTTCCTTTTATTGTTGAATGCAGTGAAATATCTTTGCATCCTTCCAACTGTGTTTTTCCTACCCCAAGGGAAAATCGCTTTGAAGAATGCAGCAAATTATTTTGTATACTACATCCAAGGCTACTGAACCAGAAGAATAAGGACATACTGCTTGTGAGTTCAGCTGGATCAATAGCTCAGCCCTGGGATTTGCTCGTCTGCTAGATACTGAATGAAAAGCACTAAACTGCCAGTTTGCACCATGGATATTTAAGACCCCAATGCAGCCAAGAGACGTTTTTCATAAGACAGAAAGCAACTTACCTGTAAAAATGTTTAGATATATGAGCACACAGCATACAGAGACTATGAAATGTACTTGGCATGTCGTGTAGGAAATTCTCTTTCTGTCCTATTACTCAAGAGAAAGAACGTGCGCGCACGCACACACACACACACACACACACACACACACACACAACTATACATAGAAATATATATTTGTGGAATGCCTTTATTCCAAAGGCCTCAAAGTACTCCACAGATATGATCAAATTCATTCTCATACCTCTGTGAATAAAAAGTGAGTGGTTGTGATTACCTACTTTTTCTTGTTGGAGAGCATTACACAGCTGGCCAAGCAGAGTCGGGAGCCGGTCTGTTGGATCTCTCTTTCTCAGGTGCCCCCTTCACCTCTGAATGTATAACGGTTGCATAACGTGTGTGCAATTTGATGAGTCAGCAGATCAGAGTTCTGACAAGTTGCCGTTCCTGTCTGCTTTTCTGCAACTCCTACTTTTTCCTCAGTAAACATCCATTTGGTCTTGGTATCATAGCAGCGAGATTCACAGGCAGGCCTATTAGACAGGAGAGCAGCAAGAAGATATTAGATCCAGGCTTTCATGCTTAGCTTGAGATCTCTGTGGTGCTGTCACTGTTCTGAACATAAAAGACTCCCCAAAGTGGTATTTAGAAATTGCCATGAGAAAAAGGGCGATACAAATAAAGCAATTAAAAATGCAAAAATAAAAGTCATCCAGCTGAAAAATAGACATGCACTGAGGCAAGAAAAAGTTTCTGGCAGTTGGCTGTGCTTGTTATTCTTTCCCTCTCGTCCATGCTCAGAGTAGAGACAGGCAATCCAGAATGATAGGATAAGTGAACGCTTTTCAACATCCCCTTCAGGCCCAGCTGCCATCCTGAGGATCTAGGAGTGCTTTTCTGGCAAGGGGCCCGGCCAGGATGTGCAAGAGAAGGAGAGTTACCACTTCAATGTCTTTGTGACCGGAGAGTGCCCCTTGCCTTTGGCATTTCCCCCGACTTCGGCTTCTGCTTCAAACAGTGGTGCAGTGACTCGACTGACAGAGATAATGAAAAAGCAAAGTGTGAGAATGTTTGGTCAAACCACTCCTTCCACCCGAGCCAAAGGACAATTCTGTTGTGATTTCATAATCTACCTGCTCATTTTCCTCAGGAGTTTGGGTCTGACCATTAAACGAGGAAGTAAGGAGGGCTTTTCTTTTTTCCTTTCTTTCTTTTAAAGAAATGGTTCTTTGCTACTTTTTAGGAAGTGATTCCTAAAAATCTGCTCTACTTATACTGAAAAAATAATCTTGAGTCACATAACTGTCCATCTGACTCTCTACTTAAGATATTTTTTTAAGAAAGAGCACACACAATGGCCTAGGTGCAGCTCACCCAGATGGTTATTGCAGCAAAATCTCTGTAATCAATCAAAAAAATCGAGTCCAAATTTCTGTTTAACCTGTTAAACTGTATAACCTTAAGTAAATTGCATAATGTCTCCAAGCCTCAAATTTCTCCTCCGTAAATTACCAGTAATAATGTTTGTGTCATAAGGTTGTGGTGGGGATTAAATTAGATACTGTCTATAAAGGGCTAAATTCAGCGCCAGGCATTAGGTAAGCCCTTAATGAATGGTGTGTGATTGGTCCAACTTTTTTCTTTTCCTGCCACCAATAAAAACTTTCAAATAAGTGGACCTTCAAAAATCGTCCTGTGTATGGCAAGGGCACGTTGACATTTGTAACATGCAAGGGCTGTTTTTAAGGGTTTCTTCTCACAACTAGTTTTTGTTGATTTTTGCATGCTAATTCTGAATGGTATAGTCTAGCTTGATAGCAACCAAATAGGAATAAAAAGGGAAAAACCAGAATTGAAATGGAAAAGGCCAAATTGAGAAGAACGGCTGGGAAAGAGGAAGGCAAAGGGTAACAGGAAATCCAATTCCATGTTGAAGCACTCAGGTTGGAGGTTAAAAAACAAGGGTGAGATTCAGATACCACCAGCTTCCAAGCTTCTCTCTGCCACGCACTGTTTGTGTGGCCATTGGTAAATCATTTAAATACTCTAAATTTCCCCCTTTTTCCCCTTCAGAAATATAAGAATATTAACTACTTCAGGGAACGTTGGAAGTATTAAGGAAGGATCATAACTCTCAGTTAACCTGAGAACTTTCTACCTTTTCTTGGGAATAATATCCTCAAACATGCTATATAACCACAACATTCAGCATTGTAAAATGAAGTTGTGTGCAATATAAACAAATAAAACTCTAAAAAAAGTTAAACACTTTTAGGTATAAAATAAATTACTTAAATGAAATCTTAATGTCTTCTATTATTTATTTAAATTCCTCAAACAAAATGAAGCGTTCAATTTAGTACCAAGTCTGAGAGTACAACATTCCAGTCCTATCTGCCAGCACACTGCATTTTTACCAATAAAAATTTAAAGTCTTCAAAACAGCTAAACAAAGGAATTTGTAGCAGTACCCACTTTAGCCATACTTGTTGGCTAAACTTGGACCCCTGACTGATTTTGTTGAGAAATGGCATTGAGATCCTAAGGAACAACCAGCTCATCAAAACTACATACCGTTGTTTTTTTAAGTGGATAGCAAGTTGTGCTAAGCTCAAATACTATTTAGCCCAATAAATGTTCCATAAAATAGACACTTCTTATCGTGTTTTCAAATATCTTAGGGGAAAATGCTATAAATAATAAAATATTTTAAATGGCATTGCAAATGTCTTCTACAGCCTTAAGAATGAGCACTGAGCACTGGAAATAAGAATGTTACAAATAGACTTTATTGTTTTGCTTTATGGATAGCACAGCAGTTTTTCTTTTAATGTAGAACTATAGACAATGGCCATTAACATCCCGGTGATCAATCTCTAAGTTACCTGTTGTTTTTGGAAGTACGAAAATTTTCATAAAACTGCTGATGTCAACATAGCTTTAAGGCATAGGAAAGTAATTAGGTTTGATTGAAAAAATCAGACTACTTCATCCAACTAAAAGATTACTTGGATCTTACTTTAGTTAAATAGGAAACTTCTTAAACAATAATTTTAGGTTGTAATGGAAAACAAAAAATTCTGCTTGTTCTTCTAAGTTTCACTGATTAAACTTCTATTTCTAATTGATAACACATTTTCAAACAACCAGCAAAATATCACATAAAAAGCTCTTTTCTATATTAGCAGAAAATGTGATTCAATAGAAATCATTTTGGAAAATTTAAAGCAAATGTTCTGGTTTAGTTTTAATCAGGCATCAAATATACCTTCATCACATGGGAACTGAGAGTATTTAGATACTGAAGAAGACACATTTAATACAGATAGGGAGGGGACCTGGGTGGCTTAGCCTGGCTGAACGTCCAACTCTTGACTTCAGCTTGGGTCATGATCTCATGGTTCCTGAGACTGCACTCCATGTTGGGCTCTGCACTGACAGTAAGGAGCCTGCTGGGGATTCTCCTTCTTCCCCCGCCTCTCTGATCTCTCTTTCTTTCTCTTTCAAAATAAATAAACAAACATTAAAATAAAATAGAGAGATTAAAAAGTAAGTCATAAATATTTTGTAACATAATGTAATGGGTTTTTCCAATATATTTGGTTGTATCAATAATTGGGTGGCAGAACAATGATTTATATGTATAAATATGATTCAAGTATACATGAGATTTCTGGTAGCAATTGCAATATAAACTTTTCTGAAATGTCAGCTTGGACCCTAGAATTCAAACACGTATCATGGACAAAAATGGTGACTGGAATTTTTGACTGAAAAATTTTCCATTTATCAGGAGAGTCTTCTATGGTTTCACCTCCCTGTTTTCATGCTTTATGTATTTTATAAGAAAAAAAAAACTTTTAACCTAAGATTTGTCCACCTAATTCTCTTATATATCTTCTGTAAAAGGAATCCTAGTCTGCTATTGTCACTCTATAAAAATGACGTATTCCAATATAAATATTTAATGTGCCATTTCAGAATCATCGACTGAAAATTTTCCTTCCACCAGTGCCATTCGGCTGCCTTTCTCTCTGCTCTTGATGGGACACTAAAGAGAGGACAAACCCTTTCCTGAATGTCATGGATGTCACTTCAGACTATCTGGGGTTTCCATAATGTCCTATCAGTTGACCTCCCCTCACTATACATAGATATTTCTATTAGCCCCTGAATTTGACCCGGGGTGAGGAGCCTAGCATTTAGTCCTGATCTCACATCTTTCCTCTCTCCCTTGAACCAAAGTAATTATTCCCTTTGTCTTCTTTTCATGTAAGAACTTGTCTTTGTTATATTCTTTTCTTCCTCCCATGATTTTCCTTGAAATTACCCTCACTTTCTGGGGGTAAATAACCTCATAGCTTAGTGTTAGTAGCAGAAAGTATATTTATTTGATGTTTTCAGAATTTTATTTCCAGAATATTATGTCAGGTACTAAGGAAGGCACATTCCCTTGCCTTCAAAGAGCTTCCCGTTTACTGAACAGACAAGACTGACTTGGAACATAAGATAACCCCTGGGGTAAGGGCCAGTGAAAGGGAAAGATTCTTAGGACTATCATTTGAACTAAGACTTGAAGTTCTAAATTGCATTCTAGATAGAGGGAACAACATGTTCAGACACTCAGGAGAGCATTTGGTGTGTGAGAAATGAGTTTGGTATGGCTGGAGCTTAAAGCATGAGGGGGAAATGATTGGAAGTGAGTTTGGAGAGTTGGGGCAGGGCGCCTTCAGGGCATTGTTAGTACCTTGAAGAGCCTGTTGTCATTGGAAGCTACTGAAGCATTTGGGGCCGATCAGATTTGCATATTGAGAAGATCACCCTAACAATAGAGTGAAAAATAAACTGAAGGTGAAAGTTGGAGCAGAGTAAGAAGAATTAGATTTTGGGAGGCTGAGAAGGAGGCTACTGAGTAGTCCTGTTGTATGCTATTGACTGTCAAGGATCCAGTAGATGTGAACATTTTTGGAAGTGGACTCAATAGATTTGGGGGGTTTATTACATATGGAAGTTAGTCATGGGTGAGAAATGAGTCTGGCTTCTGGGTTTCTGGGTCGGACGACTGAGTAATTGCCTCCCCGCCCCCCCGCATGATTCAAAATAAGTGAAGAGTTTTGGGGAGGACTTGGTGAGAGAGGGGAAAGAGATCACATGAGTTTGAATTTGTGGAAGTCGAAGTGCATGTGGTAGGACCCAGTGGATGTGTCTTAAGGAGTCGGTTAAATATGTAAAGCTGAAGCTTTATACATTTAAAGTGTTTATGAGTTGTATACATTGGCACACCAAAGGATGGACTGTGATGAACCCATCCTGGGTAAAGGCAATAAAAAGGGCATTGGTTGTAAAATTAAAAATGGAAACAAAACTAAAAGTCAGTCTGCACTGATGATGTAGAAGAAAACCAATGAAAAAATTCTCCCTGAAAACATCTTTTGTTTGTCTATGCTCTAAGCAGTTGTGGTTGTGGTCCCCTTTATAAAATCATGGTGGACATACACCAAGAAAACTACAACATTACATACAGTTTTGTCGTGGAAATCCAAAATTGAACAAACTTTCCGAAATTGGCAATTGAAATAATCAGTGATGTTATTAGGCAGTCCAACAGCATTAGAACATGAATCTGGGTGATAAACGCTGAACTGGGTTATAATGGAAATATATAAAAGACATATCTATAGATAAGGTATATTTAAATTTATTAAATACATTTCAGTACTTTTTTTTTTACTTTTTTTTTTTCAACGTTTATTTATTTTTGGGACAGGGAGAGACAGAGCATGAACGGGGGAGGGTCAGAGAGAGAGGGAGACAGAGAATCAGAAACAGGCTCCAGGCCCTGAGCCATCAGCCCAGAGCCTGACGCGGGGCTCGAACTCACGGACCGCAAGATAGTGACCTGGCTGAAGTCGGCCGCTTAACCGACTGCGCCACCCAGGCGCCCCACATTTCAGTACTTCTTAAGGTCTGCTTGATGGTCCGATACTGGGTCATCCCTCTAAATTCACTGTCCCCACTGGTCACTTCACTCACATTGGTTTTTTTCAGTGTTCCTCATTCCCTGCTGCCTCAGGGTTTCTACAATTGCTCTTCCCTTTGCCGGGAATGCTTTCCCCCTCATGTAGTCATGGCTTATTCCTCATTTTTTCTTCAACTCTTGTATCAAATACCTTCTTCATAGGGAGCTCCTTCTTGCTTACCCCATCTAAAACTGTACCTCCCCCCTCCACCACCCATTTGAAATAGTCTGCCTGGTCTTTTGCTTTTCCTAACCACTTCGCACTATCTGATGTCAATAGATGAGACTTGCTTTTTATTTTTTCTTTTGTTATAAAATTCCCCTGGAATGTAGGAGTGACTAAGGATTTTCTTCTTTCATTTGCTGCTGTATTCCAGTTTCTGGAGGCTTGCAGGCATACAGTAGTTACATAAAAAACATTTGTTGAGTGAAGAGACAAAAGATATTACATGACTTGTGAAAGTAGTTTTACAATAAAGAAAATATATAGTCATAGAAATAATAGAACTTTTTCTGTAGAAGGACCCATGCCTTAATGACTTTCAGAGTGCCTGCCTCAGTTTCTGCACCAAAAATGCTCAATAAATAGGGTGACCATATGTCCTGGTTTACTCCTGTGGTCTCAACACATTAATTATTAACGATACTTCCTTTAATTTTCACAAGTGTCTCAGGATAATATTATGATATTCTAATCAATAAATGTCTGATGAATGAAATATTGAAGACTACTGTGGACAAGTAGAGCTGTTTGAACTATACCATACTTTACAAACTCCACCCACACTCCCCCCCCCCCCCCGCCATGCCCGCTGATTATGCATTTAATTGGGTGAAGTATCCAAAGAAAATAGCTTAACATTATGTCCCCCCCTCCCACCAATTTTATCTCCTGTAGGTGTCTTTTATATTTCCATTGAGTTCTGTAATGGTTCAATTCATTCATTATTTGCTGAGCACCTATAATATATTTGGTCCTTTAAGGACCACCCTGTCTGGTAGGGATATTAATGGAATTTTAGGGCCTATGTCACAAATGTAAGTAGTTAATATTTTTAGAAACCTTCTGAGAAAAGGAAAACATTCTTTTAATGCCAATAAGAAAAATAAAAATAAAAATAAAAATAAAATTAACTGAAACTGGATTCTTCTAAAACAACAATGATGCTCTTAAAAGTTTTCTCATTTCTACTGATTATACTCCCCCCCAATTCTAACACCCTAAAAATAACACGAGGAGATTTTGGCATTGATTTAGTCTTTTTTTAAATTTGTTTTTCAACATTTATTTATTTTTGGGACAGAGAGAGACAGAGCATGAACGGGGGAGGGGCAGAGAGAGAGAGGGAGACACAGAATCGGAAACAGGCTCCAGGCTCTGAGCCATCAGCCCAGAGCCCGACGCGGGGCTCGAACTCGCGGACCGCGAGATCGTGACCTGGCTGAAGTCGGACGCTTAACCGACTGCGCCACCCAGGCGCCCCTGATTTAGTCTTTTTTTTAAATAAATATTTGAAAGTTTTACATTTATGTAAAAATTTTATATCCTAGTTTTACTCATTATATCAAAGGTACTTTCAGAACACTACAAAGTCACATTATATCATAAGCACACGTCATAATTATAAGTATGACTATAATTTATGTAAACTGCTTAATCCTCTTCATGGACACTTGATTTTTAAGTACATTGTTTAAGTTACAACAATTTTGTAACAAATGTCCCTGTGCTTCTCCATTACTTTATATTTTGATTTCCTTTGAGTAAGTAAAAAGTAGAATTACTCAGTCACAGGGTTTGAGCTAAACTTTTTATAGCTCCTGATATGATCTTCTACAATATGTTTACAAATTTATAGCTTTGGTGTCAATTTAAGTGCTATCCTTTTTTTTTTTTTTTCTCCTCTAAGTCTAACCTTCATCTTTACTAACTTAGATATTACTATCATTTTCTCTTCTGTTACTAGAAGGGAGATGGAAAAATTGCTGAGCAGACAGCCAATAGCTGCTGTGATGCACAGACATATTTTTAGTATCTATGGGCCTGCTAATATAATTCAGTGATTAAAAGCCTAGATTTCAGATAAAATTTGAGCCAAATCTCACCTCTATTTCGTAGCTGCTAAAATTGTAGTTTTATACAAATTGTATAATTTCTTTGACCTTCAGTGTCCTAAAATGGATATGATTCTTGCTTCATAGAATTGCCACAGGCCAATTATTATAAAACCTCTAGCAGAATGTCTGTACATGGTAGGTACACACAATATTGGAGTTATTAGTGTTAATAAAAAGGAAATTAGGCTAAGAGGGGAAAAGGTACACCTTTGTTGTTTTTACCTGATGGTTTTAATATTTAATTTACATTTTTTCTTTTGTTGATGGACTATTATTATACATTCCTCTGATACTATTCACGACTCTTCATTTGTGCGTGGCAGAAACCATTGCAAAATAGTTTTAGGAAAAATACAATCCATCAGCTCATGTGACCAGTGAATTCATGAGTGGATCTGGATTTGGGTCTCTTGAGTTCAGAGACTCTAACAATACTGTCAGGTCTCTCATGGCCTCTGGCTCTGCCTTTCACTCTCACTGGTCTACCCTGCTCCTTGTAAAGTGGTCTCATTCCCTCCTATGCAGACAGACACCTTCATATAGCTAAGGAACATACTCACCATTGGTTCCAGGCTTCCTCATTGCCACCTGGAAAGAGAGTTTCTGTCTCTCAACATCCATCATTTGCCTTCTGGGATCTCCCCTCTCAGACCCAACCACAATCCAGCCAGCTTTTCTCAGGAGGGGCACTCATGCCCTAAAGCATCCTCTGTTTATAATAAATGAACTTGCCTCCTGCTTTCAGAAAGGTGCTAATTTTGTCCCTTGGATTACTTTCTGAGTTCTGTGGCTCAGATGAGGAACTTGGGCTGAGAAGGTCTGGTTGCAATTGTTGTGAATGCCCAGGCCAAGGTCAGAGGTGAGCAGAAATAAGGTTTTGGGGGAATCTTTTGTTGGCTCTCTGAAAAACTATAGCTATCACGTATGCTTAGCCAATGGCATTAGAGAGAACACTCTGTGCATAGAAGAACTGTGATGTGCTGGTTTTTCCTGGTGAAAATTCCCTGTTTCCCAAGGCATTCCCCCAAGGCACGGAAGGGAAGCTGTTATTGCCACCTTCTGGGGCCCAGAGAAAGAGGGCTACACCGAGCACATTCTTGTGGCTGGCTTCCCAGGTTCCTCTTCTCGAGCTCTTTATTGAAATGCCTTAAAAAGTGGGGGGAGAACTTGTTTGAGGTAAAAAAGTAATAATATTCTTTCGGTTGCTAGAGTAACATTCACGCTCTGCCACAAAGCGTCCCTTGGTGCCACTGTCAGAGCCATAAGAAGGCTCGTTTGTCAGTTCCAATGTGACATTTCTTATGTTTCCATATAATGCTTCTTAGATTACAATCCGTAGACAGTAATCATTGTCAGCGGGATCATCTTGGAAAACAAAGAGAAACATGAGCCTCCAACACCCCAGATCTGAACTGTTGCGTTTGCTCTAAGCTGTGTGCACCTGCTGAGGTGTGAGTAGGTGCCATCAGTGTCATTTCAGTGAGTAACGTGACTGACTTTGCTCCTGCTATGAACAAGGCCCAAATTTCCCTTCCGCTTCTAGGGCTGTCTGCCTGGCCTTCATTTTCTTTTGCGTGTGTGCACGTGTGTGTGGTGTTTTTGCTTGGAAAGGTATTACCCCTTTGATTTGGTTTTAAAGGTTACAAGGCGCATTAGGCCAGAAATGTGAGGATTTTGCTGAATCCTTAGTGAAAAGCAATCATTGCTGCTCAGTTTCCTTCATTGATACTTACACACATTTTGACAAATAGTATGCGTTAGCCCCAATTATGTTGTCTGGTTTAGTCCTTCATCTCATTCTAGAAGTCCGATATTTAGGGATATGGTAATCCAAGTAGATGATGAAGTCCTTGATGTCATTTAGCAGGTAGTGAGTTTTAGCTTGTTTTACTTTATTTTTTTTTTAATTTTTTAAATGTTTATTTTTGAGAGAGAGAGAGGGAGAGAGCATACGTGTAGGGGAGGGGCAGAGATGGAAAGGGAGACAGAGAATCCCAAGCAAGCTCTGTGCTATCAGCGAAGAACCCCATGTGGGGCTCAATGCCAGGCTCCATGCCAGACTGGATGTGGGGCTCACCAGAGGGCTCAAAATCATGAACCATGGAGTTGAAGTCAGTCCCTTAACCCATTGAGCCACCCAGGTGCCCTACTTGTTTTATTTTTATTTTTTAATTGTTTTTAAATGTTTATTTTTTGAGAGAGAGAGAGAGAGAGAAAAAGAGTGGGGTGGGGGAGGGGCAGAGAGCGAGGGAGACACAGAATCTGAAGCAGGCTCCAGGCTCGGAGCTGTCGGCAGAGAGCTGGACACCACACTTGAAGTCACAAACTGTGATATCGTGACCTGAGCTGAAGTTAGACCCTCAACTAACTGAGTCGCCTAAGCGCCCCCTGCCACTTGTTTCATTTTTAAACAATATTCCTTACAGAATGTAAATCACCTGTAACCTCTCTATGTAGACTGAGCAAAGCAGAAAAAAGTGAATCCAATAATAGACTTTCTCATATATAATAGAGACTGTTTTTATGTAAAATATCTAGCTAATTTGGACTAAAGCTTTTGTGTCAGTATTTAATTATTCAGATAATTGCCTTAATTTGCCACTGGAAATACATCTACACCTAAATGGAGTTAAAGTTGGGAAAGTAGCCCAGTGCTTTTGACTTTGTTTTATTACTTTACTCAGAATATTGGTATCTTCAATTCTCTATTGTTCTCTATATAGTTTTATTCCAGGCAAATGCATTTTTATAGCCCCAAATGCACTTATGTGTGAAAAAAATTTAAACTATGGATAATTTCAATTCTGTTTCCTCAGACTATATTTATCCCTACATTTCTAGATGCCAACTGGACATTTCCATTTGGCTCACCACAATCTCAGACTCCATGCACCTAAAATTGAGCTGTTAATCTAAAATCACATTTCATTTTTTGATCTCGATCATCCAGACTTCCTTCCCTCTCCATGGTACCAACCTCTACTTTCCTTTCCAGCTGCCTCTTGCATTGCTTATAGCAAAATTCTTCAGAGTTGTTTATACTTATAGATGACAAGTCCTCTCCTCTCTTACTCTCTTGAATATAACCTACTCAGGCTTTTTTTGCCTCCACCTCTCCATGGAAACAACTCTTATCACTGATGACTTCCATGTTGTTCATTAAAGTCACTGCTCATATCCCAACTCTCTTTTTACTTGAACTACCATCGGCTTTTTCTGGATATATTTTCTTTCTTTGGTTTCCAGTATAACACAATCATCTGACTGTTCTGATATCTTTATGACTAATCATGCCTAGTCACCTTTGCTGGTGCCTCATCACCTGCCATTTCTAGGTTGGACTGCTTTCTAGCTCAGCACTTAGACTTCTCTTCCATATTTCTCCTCCGTACACAGATGTTCTCTTTCAGGTTAATGACTTCCAAATGCTATTGATCACTTCAGACTTACATCTTCTGCCTGAAACACCTCTTTTAACCCCAGATATATGTACTTGGATGCTTAATAAACATCTAAAACCTTATGTATGTCCAATACTAAGCTGCTGATCCTTCCTCAATAATTCTATGCTTTCTGCGGTCTTTTCCATCTCACAAAATCCATTCTTCCAAATATTCAGGCCAAACACCTCAGAGTAATCATTGATTTCTTTCTTTCTCATATACTCCCAACTCCAATACATCAGTAAATCCTCTTATCTTTAAACCCACAATCAGGACTATCTACATACTTTGTAGCACCTGGTGCAAATGAACATATAGGGCCATTTGTTAAAAACTTATTAAGAATTTCAAGACTATGGCAGTAGAGCATTGAATCAGAGATAGAGTCCTTCATGATAGCCTAGGATACATGCCTATGGAACCTGTTCACAATATAATGATTGTAACTACTCACCTCTTCCACTTATACGAGATCCAAGCCACCAGGATTTTTTCCCCCTGAACTATTTAAATTTTTTTTTCAACATTTATTTATTTTTGGGACAGAGAGAGACAGAGCATGAACAGGGGAGGGGCAGAGAGAGAGGGAGACACAGAATCGGAAACAGGCTCCAGGCTCTGAGCCATCAGCCCAGAGCCTGACGCGGGGCTCGAACTCCCGGACCGCGAGATCGTGACCTGGCTGAAGTCGGACGCTTAACCGACTGCGCCACCCAGGCGCCCCTCCCCCTGAACTATTTAAATGGGGTCCAATCAGGTGTTCCTGTTCCCCCTCTTGACCCTTCCAATGTATTCTAAACTGAACAGAGAGATTTACTAAAAGATAAATCATATAATTTCACTCCTTTGCTCAAAGCCCTCCAGTGACTGCCATTTCACTCGCAGTAAAACCTCCATTTCTCTCTGTCCAACCTGAGTCAGTGTGGCATCAGTCGCACCTAGATAACTGCATTATCATCTGAGCCTTCTTACACCTGTCTCTCCTGATTTTGATCTGCCTGCATACCTTAACAAGACCCGTCTTTATGAAACACTGTTTTTATCACTTCGCTTTACAACATTCAATCCTTATCTTCTACTATCTCAAGTGAAAATTCCTCTTGCTCTTCAAGCCCTCCATGGTCTACCCCAACTCTATAAAATAACCCAGCACCCCTTTTTTTCTCCATTCAGAAATCTCCATTCATTTAGTCCAGCCAGTCTCCAGTATACCGTTGACACTTGAACAACTTGGGTTTGAACTGCCTGAGTTACTTATACGTGGATCTTTTTGATAAATACAGTACATACCATAAATGTATTTTCTCTTCCTTATGATTTTCTTAATAATATTTTCTTTTTCTCTAGCTGACTTTATTTAAAAAAACGGCATATAATACATATAACATACAAACTCTGTGTTAATTGACTGTTTATGTTATTGGAAAGACTTCTGGTCAACAGTAGGCGATTCGTAGCATACTGGGTATGGAATATTATATCAAAATATTGGGGGTATCAAATATTGTATGCAGATTTTCAACTCTGCAATGAGTCAGTCCCCCTACCTCCACATCCTTCAAGGGTTAACTGTATTCCATAATCACTCATAATACTGCTAATATTAATTTTCTTAGTAGGAAGCACATTTTTTGCTTTATGCCTGTCTTGATCATGCACATCCTCTGAAGCTTACTTTGTCTCTACTTTCTCCCCAGAGCCTTCTCCAACTACCCTGGTTCCCACTGATTTACCCTGCATTCTAATATCTATCCAACTTAGATTTTTGTACTACCTACTACAACGCTAAGATGTACTCTGTGGAATAGGTCACTTAATAAGCAAATTTGGGCAGGGTCCATACTTTTTCTATTTGATTATCCACTGCACTGTGAGCTTAGCAAAAGTGCTCAACACACATTTATTTATTAACTCATTGCAGACATATTAGGCTGTTTAATAGTTACTGATTTTTATATTTTATGTGTTAAAAACAAGGCACTAAATATAAAACAAACCAAAGCAGGGGTACCTGGGTGGCTCAGTCAGTTGAGCATCCGACTTTGGCTCAGGTCATGATCTCGTGGTTTGTGAGTTGGACCCCCACCTTGGGCTCTGTGCTGACAGCCCAGAGTCTGGAGCCTGATTTGGATTCTGGGTCTTCCTCTTTTTGCCCTCCCCTACTCGTGCGCATGCTGTCTCTCTTTCTCTCTCTCTCTCTCTCAAAAATAAATAAACATTTAAGAAAACAACAACAACAACAAAGCAGACCTTTTTGGAGTATACCAAGACGGCATGCAGAATACACAAAATAATGAGAGTTATCATTTATTGGGAGTCTGGCAAACACAGTACTAATGATTAGCTCATGTAATCTTCAACATAAACCTGTCAGTTAGGCATCAGTATTATTCCCATTTTAGCTGCAAGGATCCTGAAGCTGAAAAGGGTTAAGGAACTTTGTAAGGATGCAAAACTAGGAAGTAGGTAGAACAGGTTTCAAATATAGGTAGTCTGCTTGCTGGGCCCATCCATTGTGCTGAGTCGCCCCTCTTAGCCTACATTTGTTTACTATAAAATTGTAAGACTCTGGACCATTACCATAATTTCTATATGGAGTTGTATTTTCCTTTCTCGTGTATCAGAGAACTATGGATTCTTTGGATTTTGTTTCAGTCAGATAACCAGAGAAACACATCCAAATATTCACCCATTTTCTCAGTTACAGGCACTTCATAAATAGCCCTTGTGGACCCAGGGCCCACATGGTTTGTGCATGGGGCCATCTTTCGGTTATTCTACAGTGGGACAAGAATTCCAAGTATTTGCCAGTCTTACAAATTAGTTTCCAGAAAGACTTATTTTCAGTAGTTGAGTTTAAAAACATTCTAAATTACATTTACTACAGTTTGTTTAAAGCTTTTTTTCTGGCCTATCTTTCTGAGTTGCAGCTTAATTTTTCACTGTCTCATTTTAATTTCTCTCTTTCTTTCTAGATTTCATCCTCTCATTCATTATTCTTTGTCTCCTCTCTGTTTCTGGCTTTTCTTCCTGCAGCTGGGCTTTTGTTAGAAGGGGTGGACACAGCTGCCCAACCATTTTCACATTCTTCACTGGGATGATTTTCTTGAGGTAAAACATCATTTAAGTATTACTCTACAATTAAATATTTCTGTCATTCTCAAATTCTATGTCTGACAATCTGCCAGTAAGACCCTTTGCAGTTGTTTACATTGGTTTGGATCCCTCCCTGTTACACATTATTTTCTCTCTTCTGTGCTGGTTTGCCTTTTATGTAATATTGTGTTATAGTCCTCATTTCCTCTTTCTGTTTTATTTCAAGCCCCAACTTGGTTCCACGGTTATCTTTCTTTTTTACAGGGGGAGATATTCATTGACTACTTTCCCCTACAGATTTTTGAATACTTTTTAAAATAAATGTTTCATCAGTTTGATGGTCTAAGTTTTCAAAGGATTTAGGGGCAATCCTGGAGGTAGGAATTAGACTTTTCCTCTACCTTTGAAGACTCTTAACTTGTCCACGATGCTGTTGGATTGAAGCAGGAACAATGTACGTTGATAGCACTGGTTCAGGGCACAGTGTCATACCACAAGAAAATAATTTGTGGTGGAAATTTTAGACTATCTGCTTTGAGTCTTATTTCTCAATGTTAAGTGTCTTTTAATCTTTCAACAGTTATCCTAGACTTTTTCAGAGTAACACATTAGCCGACTTTTCAATGGAACATTAGACATTGAAACATCTGATTCTTACTAATGCGTTGCATAGCACTTATTTATTATGCCTAGTTTATCTTCAGGTAAATAGGGACGTATTGGGAAACCTGAATTGAAGGCTGCCATTTTACACATACAGAAGGGAGAGGGAGGAGGTGGATCAGGGGTAATACTAACATATTTAACAACTGTGAACACCAATGAATGAATGGAAGCCAGTTTCAGAGTCGGGTCTTAGAGATTCCTATCATGCTAGTACTTAATACCTTGGTTGCTGAATTATTGGGAGGCTGAGTTCCCAGTGGAGGGCATCAGGGTGTGCACATGAGGGACTTAAGTTAGTATGGAATTATTCTCATACTTTAATAGGTGGATACATGTTAGTCTTGGGTGAGAGCGTGCTCACAGTTGATTTATTTTTATTCAGGTATTGCCATCCCCTTCCATTTCATACAGTGTGACTCACAGAGGGGAGGATTGGGATGGCGTATGATTTCCCCTGGTGGTTCCTAGTGAAATGTGTTCACGTCAAGGTTAGATCTTTTTAAATTGAAGTTCTCAACTCTATGGTAATCAAAGCTTACCTTTGTCTGCAGAAGAAAGTTTTATATTTCAAGGGACTGAACTTGGGATTGAGGTTTTTTGTACCAGTTATTAACTAATTTGGGGGAAATCTATTAATAACTGATTTCATCCCCCCTTCCTTTTCAGTAAAAAGAAGGGAATTGAATTGATGAGCTATAAGATCCCTTTAAGACCTAGCATTCTCTACTTTTATTTAAATAACAATATGAAAACTTATTTTGCCTGACACTTTAATAGAAGATTGAGTAAAATTCAATTCATCTTTTAGGGTGTGTAGGTAAAGAAAAAGTATGACCAACTTCTGGGCATATAAACCATCCTTGATAATTCTGTACTCATTTTTTTTTCCCCCACACACAACCATGTTTAAAGACTATCTGACTAAAATCTTTTTTTTGTCCTTTAATTTGAATACAAAATCAAGCAATGATTACATAAAATACATTGTCTTTCTCTGTATATTTAGCATTTAATTGCATGCTGAAATATCACTATAGCCTTTCTGCAACGAGCATACAGTTATCCTAAATTCTTCTCCCTGCTTATATGGAAGATGTAATTTTCAATGTTTATTTCAATTGAAAGCGGTTGAACTTTGTGAAAGTTCATTATTGAGATTGAATTT
Organism: Herpailurus yagouaroundi; assembly: GCF_014898765.1. Taxonomy (NCBI): domain Eukaryota; kingdom Metazoa; phylum Chordata; class Mammalia; order Carnivora; family Felidae; genus Herpailurus; species Herpailurus yagouaroundi. The sequence continues at coordinate 84,633,991 of NW_024412377.1, forward strand.
GTTACCTTCAGAATCATGCAGAAGGAGCTGTTTTTCACATTAATGACACCTGTATAGTAAGTCAGAACTATTAATCGGTGGTATAAACAGTCCATAGCTTGATTAAAAGGAGGAAACAAGAAAAGGTAATTTCTTCGTAAACTTTAAAAACCGCTCTGAAATTAATCTGGATCACATATGAGAATTCCCTTAGCCTTTGGCATTTCCACAGGTCTCAGAAGCACAACAGCTAAATTGTTTAGGTCATGTGCTTCCACCTTCGCACTGATAACCTGTTTTACAGACAGCGGCTTTCGTCCCTAGTGATCACATTTTGATAATGCTCTTACTTAGACACTAAATCATGATCCTTCACACAAAACTAAATATATTCCCCTTAAGGTTAAGACCAATATTCTGCCTGTCCTAATTATAGCATCAGTTTCCATGCTTTAGGTCTTCTGTGACAAACATGTCATTAATGAGGAAACTGCCCTGAAATAATAAGAGCCTTGTTTATGATTGGGTTTCAATATATTTTTTGTTGACCTGAGGTATAATCTTCGTTGGTTCTAATTTAACTCGAGTGTATATACTTCTTAAAGACATTACAACTAATTAAAGAATGAAGCTAGGAGCCAGAAAGAGGAACTATAATAGGAAACATCCAACCTGATGTTTTGGCCACAAATGTATTCATTTGTTTTTCCATTTGCTTCCCTACCCACCATTAAAGAAATATTTATTCAGGGCCTAATATTTTCTAGACAAAGCATTAATTTTGGTGGCGTAAAAATGAAGGAAAACAGACCTCCATCTCAAGGAATTTACCTTTTGGGAATACATCAAAGATATAAATTATTTTAATATACTCGGGTTTGTAAAACTAGAGAAACATATTACAAAGTACAGAGGTGGGGTGCTTGGGTGCCTCAGTAGGTAAGCGTCCAACTCTTAATTTCAGCTCTGGTCATGATCTCACATTTTGTGATCTCGAACCCTCCTTTGGGCTCTGTGCTGATAGTGTGGAGCCTGCTTGGGATTCTCTCTCCCTCTCTCTCTCTCTGCTTCTATTCCATTTATGTGAGTGCACTCACTCTCTTTCTCTCTCAAAATAAATAAATGCACTTAAAAAAACAAAAGAAAAAACCACAAAGTACAATGAGAAAGTACAGTACAAAGTACAGTAATGGTAAGAAAAAATTATAAGGTCCTATCTGTGCCAGACAATCATCTAAGTATTTTATATTTAATCTTTATGATAACAAGTATGAAGTGAGTCCTACAATTATCATTCTCATCTTACAGATTGGAAACTGAAGTACAGGAGGTTATTTGCCCAGTGCCACTCAGTGATTTGGGGTCCACTGAGAGGAATCATGTCTCACAGAGGGATGATTGAGCTCTCTCAGAGCAGGGATAGATGAGCTCCTGAGAACAGTTATAAAGGACCCAGTGCATGGCAACTACTGAGCCAAGTAGGTCCTTCCAAAATCACATCCTATAAAAGGATGTTTCTATCTAGAATATCTAGAATGTTTTATTCTATGTTTCTTGCACTCTGAATAAAGCTGCAATGCCTGCTAGTGTTAGCATTACATTTGTCTTCCCAGACATATGTATATCACAATCAGTCCTTGATTTTAAAAGTCTATTTATTGAAAAGGGTTTAACAGCTCACAAACTCCCCCACTTTCCCAATTTAATCAATACTGTATTGGTCAGGTATCCAATAGGATTTCTAGCATCGTCCATCTGCAGGGACAGAGACGGATAGATTTATTTAGCATGAGCAATTGACTACATGACTGTGGAGACTGAGAAGTCCCACAGTCTGCCACCTGTAAGCTGCAAGCCAATAGTATAGTTCCAGTCCAAGCCTGAAGGTCTAGTCCAAGGACAGGAGAAGACTGATGTTCCAGCTCAACAGTCAGGCACAAAGAATGAATTCTCCCTTCCTCTTCCTTTTTGTTCTATTCTGGCTTTTGGTGGATTGGCTGATACCCACCCACACTGGGGAAGACAAGCTGCTTTACTCAGTCTATTGAGTCAAATGCTAGTCTCTTTGGGCCACACCCTCACAAACACACCAAGAAATAATGTTTAATTAAATATCTGGGCACCCAGTGACCCAGTCAAATTGACACATGAAATTAACTATCCCAAGTGCCAATGCATGAAGCATCGGTTATCACCAGGTATCAGAGACCCAAAAAGGGAGAGGCCCTTTGCTGCTGGCAGGTGTCCAAGTACTTTAGCTATCAGGCCACAGACATCTTTCTGGTTGGTTCCCATTGCCTTGTGTTAGTTTTTTCTGACTCTGTGGAGCTCTGGATAAATTTATTGTTCCAGTTAATCACGAGAAAAAACATTAAGGAAAATAGTAATTCAGCTAGTATATCTGAAATTAAGACTTCTTTTATAAGTTTTAGAATATTATGTGATCTATTTTCTGCCTAAAATAGATTATACCCAATTTTGATGAGGAGCGAAAATGAATTCACTTATCATAGTTGTAGGATTATAAATTGGTACAACCTTTGGGAGGGAAATATGCATATATTTTGACATGATAAGATATAATAGATACACACAAAGTTAAGGGAACAGTTGTTAATTAGAGATACTTTATTGTAAAGAAAAAATCAGAAAATTTACCCTGTAATAGGGGGTAAGCCAAGTAAGTTATGTTATATCCAGACAATGTAGCCAGTTAAATATCACACTGTGATTATTTATCAAAACAGGGAAAAGTCAATACTATATTTAGTATTACATGAAAAAACAGACTGATAATATATTAGTATATTGTTAGTATGTAGCAAATAATATAGTCAATATGTAATTTTTATAAAGAGAGGCAAATATATATGTAAGGCAGAAATACATGTATATAAAATCTGTACACATATGAATATGTATATGTGTATATATAGACAATTTCTGGAAGGTTTAAACTAATATTTTACTAGTGATAGAATTGTAAGAATTAAAAAAAACCCCTCTATTTTCTGCTTGAGCTTTCATTGACATGAATTGTACAATTAGGAAAAAATTATTGGGCACCTGGGTGGCGCAGTCGGTTAAGCGTCCGACTTCAGCCAGGTCACGATCTCGCGGTCCACGAGTTCGAGCCCCGTGTCAGGCTCTGGGCTGACGGCTCAGAGCCTGGAGCCTGTTTCCGATTCTGTGTCTCCCTCTCTCTCTGCCCCTCCCCCGTTCATGCTCTGTCTCTCTCTGTCCCAAAAATAAATAAACGTTGAAAAAAAAAAAAAAGAAAAAAATTATTACACATATTAGTACTAGGTAATGAGAAAGAGATCCAGATAAAACAGAATAAAATCAAATTTCTCACTCTGTCTTCATTAAATTACTTTTTATTATTATTTTTAGTAAACCTTGTCCTTCTCATCCAGATTTGAGCTACTTTTTGCCCACACCACTTATTGGTTCTTTGGCTAATTGTCCTTCCTAAGGTCTTTAATAAAGATAATTATAGGGTTCTTTCTTGCTTGAATTAACTAGTCTACATTGTTATCATCACTTTCACATATGAGAAAAGAGTTCATAATTAATAAAGGGCAGTGCTTTGCAAAACGCATTGCATTTCATTTCAGTTTATTCTGCATCAGAAGACATTATATGGCAATACTCACGCTGTGGCTGGGCCACAGGTGTGGGGGTTAGTTCCCATTGTATCCTGTAACATTTAAAAAGCATGAGGTTTTCCACATAAAAATCCAGATATGGGGATTCTCGTGAAAAACAGATAACTCTCATAATGCAGTTCAAGTTCCCACCAGACAGTGACTGGCTGGAGATGAGTGGCCACTGTCCTTTGGAAATGGACACACCTGCTCCAGTTTGCGACAGTCCACACCACTCCTTCCTTATCTTATACCTAGCTCAAATTCCTTGCCTAAAGTTACAGGCATTTTAGTCTGCTATCCTATTTTGAATCATCTCTATTTTCATCATGTTCAAGGATAAGGATGTTAGAATTGAGAAATAAGTATTCTGTTTACTATCTTACATGACATCCTCTAGGTGACAACTGACCTTCTAATTTCAGAGTATGTTTCTTTTTTATTTCCCCAGAAAGACTGGAGAGAGAAAAAAATGGAGGGAGGGAAGGAAGGAGGGAGGGAGGGAGAGAGAGAGAGAGTCAGAGAGAGGGAGAGAGAAATTACACACGAAAGGCATTTATCGGAGGAGTATGTGTCATGTCAAGAACACTGATAATTGGACGATTTTGTTTTTTCTGGTTTACAACCTTATCAATGCCCATGCAAAATCACTTTATTTGTATTTAAACAGCTCAATATTTACTCAGTTTGCACTTTAAACAATTGAGTCTTTTTTCCCATTGCCTCAAGGTATAGAGGCAGAAAAATAATGAAATATTAAAAGGAGACTAGCTTTGCAAATTTATGGAAATCAAGAACAGAAAAGCAGAGTAGCTGAAAGTCCTACAAGGGGACAGTGATGCTCTGGCCCTTTGGGACATTGAGGCATCAACCAATGTGCCATTAAAAAATAAAACCTGTGAGGAGGCAGTGCGGGAGAATAAAAGCCTATTAAAGTGCTCCTAAGAGTTAAGGCTCTTGCCAGCACAGCCATCTGTCAAGAGATTATGGAGAAGGAAATTTCTGCAGGAATTTTCCCTTGGGACCAGATGAAGTGCCAAGAAAAGGTGTGTGGCATCAGGAGTGAAGACAAACTCGGAGAGTCTTCCGCAGCGCTTATCACAGACAGAGAGGGACCCTTCAACCCACTGAGTCTCAGGGAAGAGGAAGAGACGAGAGGAAGTCTCTGCATTGCCTTCAGCTGGAGAACCGAGGTCAGGGGAAAAAGAGTTTATGAAAACAAATCTCTTTAAGGTAAGTTAAACTTTGTTGCATTGAATTCTGAGAATTTTCCGTAATTCAAAGACAATGACGTAATTTACGTTTTTTGGAAAGTTTTTTTGAAAACTTTAATATTTGGAGTTGGTGAAAATACCCAAGATATTTATTTATAGGAAATCTATTAATGCACTGTTTTTACTCATTTCTTCCAAATAAATGCTGGGTGAAAAGTGATCAAGGTGGACTCATGAGTATTTGCCTGTAGAGAATTCACGCTATGCTGTGAACTAATTAACAACCACACAACCATGAAAGTTGCAAGAGTTAGTGACAGGGACAAATATTTCATGAAGTTCCTGGAATCATGTCAGGAAAAGATACTTTAATTTTTAAGATTCTAAGTAGATATTAGTTTATTCCTTGACCTATGTTCCTATATAGTACCACTTTGTGTTTATTAACAGTAATTATTCCTCATTTCCTTTGTGATTGGCTTTTTTTTTCCCTTTTTAAGAGAAAAATGTTGATTATAAAGGTAGGATAAAAATATCACAGATTAAAAATGATCACAGATTAATTACCTAGACTACAAGATAAACATTATACATTTTTTCTTTCAGATTTTTTAAGTCAGAAAGAGAGTTGTCTCTTTAAATGTCAGGAAAATAAACATGTAAGAAGGTATGTTTCATCCCAAGTTAGCAAATGTTTTTAAACCTATGACAGTGATAAGAAATTGTTGATCAGAAATTGGATTAAACATAGTTTAATTCAATTTTATTTTGTCTTGATCAAAATAAAGACATTTTGTTTAACCCATTGATTGCTTGGAGAATTGGAGATGAGGAGTCATACATATCAATTCTAAACAAGAAATAATTTTATCTGCTGGGAAAGAATAGGAAATCAAATAAAACAGAGCTAGTTCTGAGTGATCACAGTGATCCAGTGTTCATGCTGGCACTGTGCCCATATCAGATGATTGTGTCTGTAATTGGAAAGAAATTATCTTGTGAATTTAAGTCAAGTTATTCTATGAATTCAATTATAATGAACAATTAAGTTCAATAACCCAGGCTTTTGAATCTTCCTTCCTGCCCTGCAACGAAACAAAATGAAACAAAACAAAAAACCAATTTTGTCTGAATTATCAAGATATTGTTTAAATTCTTTTTATTTCATTATTTCATGAATTTTTCCATTCACTTGTTCATTCAACCAATATTTAGCAAGCACTGTTTAGCTGGAGGGCCTTATTGGGCTACCCATGAAATAATCAATGTACATGGTCCCTGTTCTCAAAGGGCTTACAGTCCATTACATGGCATCTAACTTATCCCTTCGGCTTCAAAATAATTTGAAAAACAAAACTTAAATATTATTTCACCAATATGAATTTAAGTTTAACAAAGTCAAGTAATAACAATAAGGAGTATCATGTTAATATTATAATTAAGGATTCTTAGTACATTGATTTTATTTGTACTTTAGTATCTGAAAATTTTGTTTAATTTAGCAAGGGCTGAAATGAGCATTATTTACTCTACTCCGGTGTTTTCATTAAATTGGTTTGTGGTTCTTTAAAAAACGCGGAATAGATTAATTTTAGTTGTAGAAAAGGACAAACAATTTCTATGCCGTAAAATGTAGACTTAAATTCTATTGGAGATCTACAAATACTGCGTTTTGTTTGTGATCAAAGTCTTATTCCTGACTATAAGGATATATCTCTAAACAGAGTGTATTTGAAATAAGAAATTAGATTCTTACCTGCTATACCCATTGTTGTTCCTAAGATTGATTTGGGAGTATGTGTATTTCTAGCACTTTTGGCACTATTACAATGGTTGGTCCCCAACAAAAGTGATATTCAAGTTTTTGAGTTATGGAGATTCTCTCTGGGATCTTTGCCAGAAATAATGAAGTTCTTGCTTCGATGAATGGGTCTGGAAACTGTCACTTCAAATAAAATGTGCTTATTATAGAGCACTATCATCATATCTTTTCAAAATAATAAAATACTAAGTTCAATAGTCAATATTTTGATAAGGTAACATATGCACAAGAGTATGAATATAACATTCTTTTCATAGGGAATGGGTTAGTCGGAGGGAACAAGTTGGAATTAAAGAAACATACAACTATTAGGAATAAAATCTGGGTCATTAAAATAGTAGTTCAGAGGTCTGTGAGGAAAGAGAGCAACTGATTATTCTTGCCTTTTTTTTGTTTTCCTTTCAGATAAAATCTTTATTAGGTTTCTATTTGGGAGTCCGATGTGTTTAGCCTTCATATATTGGTCACAAAACATGTTCTTGTACTACATGGTTTTGAATATTTTTTTCCTTTTTTTTTTTTTTTGTCTCTTGAGTATATAGGGATGGAGGACACATGATTTTTGAGGTTCTCTGATTATTAAGAGTGGACACAACCCCCTCCCTGCCTACCTAGAACCTGAGTGCTTTATATCCCAAAAAAGTGATAGATCTCTACCCAAAACTTGGTAACTCAACTACTGTTCAGATTCAGTAAATCACGGGCAGCAATGTAGGGTTGTAGTTAAGCATGGGATGCTAATATCAGACCTCCTTTGTTTCAGTCATAACTTTGCCATTTACTGCTTTGTGAGGGCAAGTCTCTTACCCACTTTCCTTAGGGCATAAATGGACATAATAATGGCACTATTATTATTGTGTGAATCAAGTAAGATAATGTATATATGGTACTTATCATATTGCAAACCCTCACAAATGTTAGTGATGGTGATGGCGATGATGACGATGATGATAAATGTCTGCAGAAATTCAGACTTTTCCAGGGCTTTATCTGGATTCTTGCTTGTCCAGTTTGGGGGCATCTTTATTGCATCCCATGCAGGCCACCAGAGGCACCTTTTAGAAAGTGGAAATCTGATCTTGTTACTTTCCCAAAGTGACACTCTATTACCTTTGGCTGAAGACCCACATTTCCTACCAGGGACCACAAGTCTCCTCTCTCACCCTCCTCACAGTTTTTCACACCTCTGAATCTTGGCACAAGTTTGTTCCTCTGCCTAAAACCCTTCCTCTTTTTTCCCCACCTGGCTAATTCCAACTTAACCTTCAACACTTAGCTCAAGCTGTCAGGAAGACTTTTCTGATCCCACCTTCACCCCCTCTGCAGACTCAGGACTGTGCATAGGTCTGCCTTGGCTCTAGTTTTCCAGTCTGTCAGCTTGTCACTTCCTTCAAAAGACTGTGAACTATTTGAAAACAGGGGCTATATCTTTTTTTCATTAACTCAGAATTTAGTATAATTTCTGTCACCTAGAAGGCGCATACAAAATGTTAATGGGTTGAATGAATGTTCTGGGGAGCAGGCAGGGAGCAGTGATCCTTCCCCTTTTGTGAATGTGTTTGTCTTCTGGGTACTGATGCCACGCAGAGGTACTGACATAAACACAAGAACCCAGGAAAGGTAAGGTAAGCATGGCCATTCTTTTTTTATTTTTTTTTTAATTTTTTTTTCAACGTTTATTTATTTTTGCGACAGAGAGAGACAGAGCATGAACGGGGGAGGGGCAGAGAGAGAGGGAGACACAGAATCGGAAACAGGCTCCAGGCTCCGAGCCATCAGCCCAGAGCCCGACGCGGGGCTCGAACTCACGGACCGCGAGATCGTGACCTGGCTGAAGTCGGACGCTTAACCGACTGCGCCACCCAGGCGCCCCCGAGCATGGCCATTCTTACTTTATCTTTTATGCTGCTGAGCCGAAGTAAGCGAACCAGCTGTAGTGTTTTTAATTTTAAACATCATTTTTAAAAAGCACACACTGGCAGTAAAGAAATGGATTATTTTTTTGAAGTTTTTTATTATACTAGTCGGCCTGAGGAATTACTGAGGTGGTGATAAGAAACTTCTGGATCTTCGCCATTTGCTCTTCTCTTAGAGCTTATATTGGAACTTGTGCTTAGAAGTCAAGATTATAATGGTCTTTAGAATGATTATAGCAGTCCGAATGTGAAGATGCGGTCTTAGGATATCAGATTACTACACAAAATATTTTATTAGACAATTAGTGTTGTTATGAAGGAATTGAAAATGTTTATGGAAATAATTAAGCTGCCTTACAAGACTCTCCTTAAAATTCTCACATTACTCTGACATTTTGAATATGAATTGGGATTTAATGTGGTTTGCATAATTTTGAATAAGCAAATGCGGAGGACAGTAAGATCCCTTTTGCACCATTGGTGCTTCTAGAAGCTCCAGTTTTGAATTTTCTGTACCTTGGGGGGGAAAAAAAAAGAAAACTGTTTGCCAACTACAGCAAGGGCCTCTGTCTCCAGGTTCTTTCCTGCCCTCTCCTCTCTCTGGCACTCGTCAGGGGCTCTGCTCCTGCTCTCACAACTAGAACCGCAGAAGAGGAAAAACAGCTCATTACAGGCCTGCACTCACTGCTGCTTTGCTCATTCTGGGCTAGCTGCCGTTCATTGGCCCCTGCTTTCTCTTGCCAGCCATGTACATGTGAGGCTGCTCAGAGCCTCACTTTTCAGGTTCTGTATCCTCAGCACAGCACAGCGAACCAAGATTCTGCGCTGTTAGTTTCCTAAGTCTTGTTTTAGCCCTCAACTTGTCAGGCAGCTGTGTTACTGCTAGCGGTTTTCCTTGCTGGTCCTATACTTACTATGAAAAACAGTTGTGTCACAAGCCGGTTGGGGATGAAAATATCACAACCCCGAAGTAAACTGCCATGGCTGTGAGTTATACCAGAATAAGAATAAATTAGAATAAAACTATACCACCTTTAAAAAAAAATTTAATGTTTATTTATTTTTGAGAGAGAGAAAGAAACAGAGCGTGAGTGGGGGAAGGGCAGAGAGAGAGCAAGACATTGAATCCTTAGTCGGTTCCGGGCTCTGAGCTGTCAGGACAGAGCCCTATCCGGGGCTCGAACACGGACCACAAGATCATGACCTGAGCTGAAGTTGGACACTTAACCGACTGAGTCACCCAAGTGCCCCAAAACTACACAACCTTCCGATAAAAGTATTAGTTTTCCTTCTCGCCTTTATTCTTTATGATCTACTCACATAGGTACTAAGGATTGTTTATTTTTATTTTTAACAAAATTGACTGAAGGTCTACTATATACCAATATTTTGAATTCAAGTATATTCTTTGGGGAAATGAAGCTACGTAGTGAATTACTGCTTTATGACTTCAGGAACTGGGATAATCCTTGAGACATAGTAGAGGCTTAATCTTTGTGAATACTTGAATATACTAAACAAATTAGACCATGTGGTATATGTAGGCAACTTGGAGAAGCTTGTATAGATTCTATTTCATTTTTAGGAAGAAAAATGAACTGGCTTCAGAAAATAATGGAGAGACCATCCTCTGGTCATTTGCTTTCTCTGACACATTTCAGTGGGAGGATCCTCACAGGAAAGAGCCTTTAGGCCCCACTGTGGGATCTCCCAAACTGTCACTTTTGAAAGACTGTCTCTAAGTCATATTGAAGTTAACTTATTGGGTTTTTTTTCCAGAGAAGAAATTAACTAAAATTGTCATTCAAAGTTATGTTTTCTATTACATGAAAAGTGGTTGTCAATGAGGCACTCAAGGTCAGGGTTGGTAGCTGGCTTTATCTTCCTTTAGAAATGAATTTAATGACTTCATTAAAATCTAGGGATATATAAAAGGCAGCAATACTATCACTAAGTTAACAGAGATTTACTTATCAGATTTCAAACAAGGAATTCATCAAGCTACAAATTCTTTCCAAGGAACAGAACTGTATTCAAAGAACATGTGGATCATATCTCCTGTCATGCCCTTGATGACAATTCTGATGTTGTAAATGTATTCTAGTGTACCCCTAAGTGAAGGCTGCTTCTTGTCTCAGCTAGCTCAAGCTACAGAAATCGACCAGGAAAAGACAGACTTAAGGATTTCCTCTTTTCTTAGGGAGCCAGTATGCCCAGAGCATCCTGGCTTGTCTATTCTGAATCAGGTTTCTATATTCCCAAGTTAACCTATCTAGATGTCCTTACAGCTGTTTATCCTTCTAGGTGTCCTTAAGGCTGAGAACTGGCCTTTGAGTAGAGTCAGCTCCCAACGTGGCTCAAGACTCAAGGCGATTCAAGAGAAAAAAAAACAGAGACAAGTATAAGAGACAGTGACTAAGACTTTGACAGATAGCCGCTGAAGGAAAAGCAACACACACATACACACACACACACACACACACACACACACACACACACACTCACACACCATTTATGAAGAGATTGAGACATACTATGGCAGTGACTTATTCATCTTTGATAAAGAACTAAGTTCTTTAAAGAAAAATGGCATAATTAGAGTAAAACTATTTTGACTCCAAGAATCGATGGTTCTGTCAAATTGGCCTTCTTTTTGACATACTTGTCTTTACCTCAAGACCTTTGCACCAACTATTCTGCTACTTGAAATGCTCTCCCTCTATTTTCACATGACTGACTTCTTGTCATCATTTGTAATTTTCAACTTAAATATCAACTTCCTCAGAGAGGCTTTTCCCGACCACAGTAAAGAAGGCAACTCATTACCCACCTGACATGACTCTATTTTAATTCTTTGCATTGCATTGTACTCACCAATAGCTAATATTTTTTATTGTTTACGTTAAATTTTTTTTTTCTCTTCTCTGTTACCTTGGCATAGCATAAGATCCTATGAGTACAGGTTCTTGCTTGTTCTCTTTCTATCCCTTGGTTGCCGCATAATAGATATCCAATGAATGAATATTCACGCAGTGGATGATGACTTTTTTATCGTTAAAAAGTTGCTTGGATTTTAACTTATGTGTAATAAAGACTTGTTTAACTGCATTTGAAGATTAGTAATAGTGGGAGGAATTCCAATAAAACTATTTAACTCTCACAATTTTCTTTCACACTTCCCTTCCATTTGCCAATTTGGTGTGAAATGGCCTTGATTTTTTGTCTTAGCTATTTAAAAAAAATCAAAATTATTCATACAAGTTTTAGTGAGTTTTAGCATTGTATTGAAGTTTGATTTAAAGGCTGACATGATTTCTGCATATTTCACAATTGATTAAGCCACCAACCAGAGATCCATGGAAGGGTCAGGTTTCTAAGATTCCTTTTTGATGTGTCTAGGCTTTTAGATGAGGGATATCATGTTCAGATTAAAAATGTCATGGCATTACTTTTATTTTGTCATGTTGTATATTGCTTTTCTCATTAGTGTTGTCACTGGTGTTGTTTACCTTTGTTGAATAACCAATGACAGAGACGTGCTGCTAAAATGTAATACTGAGTTTAGTTATCGTGGTTTTGTGATGATAAACAGGATCAATAATAACCAACCAAGTTATCCTCATATTAAGCTGAATTATAATTGTTAAATATTTTTTAATTGGTTTTGCAAATCTAGCAATCTTCTAAAATAACCTCAGTTGGACAATCTTCTATTCACATCAGGAGTATGTTGTGACACCTGATTCCAAAAAGTATTGAGTAATTTACTTAAATATGCTGACAACAAATCTGCACCAATTGATGAAAACATTTGGTGCAGATGAAAGCCCAGGAAATGAAAGGAGCATATTTGGGTAACTATAACACATTCCACAATCAGACCTGAAATTGAGATTGGCACCTACAAAAATATCGCCATCTCCTTCATCCACCACACCAGTATGTTTGAAAAAATTCTATCGTCAACCACTAGCTCTCAAGAAACATACCTCTAAGTCCACTTCCTTTCTGCCTGTAACACACAGTGTGTCTGTGACTCAGTCCTCGTGCTGTGCTTCTTGCTTGAGCGTGATGGAAAACCATGTGAGGAGCTCTGTTCCCCACTGCACGCTGGACACCACTGTCCTGCTGGATTCTGCTGACATTAAACAAAATCTTTAGGGTTCAGGAAGGTTGGGCAGACACATCAGAGGCAAATGTGTAACACCGTGGAGCGTTTCTGCTTGGCCCGTTGGGTTTGACATGCCAAAATAGCCCACAAGGAATAGCAGTGCCTTTTGAAGTAGCTGAGATGCTTCCCTGATGTCACTGCTCTGAGTTTTAGATCAATGCCTGGGAGATGAATCAGAACATGTGAGGAGAGTCACCGAGGGGAAATGTGCTGGAAAGGTTGCAGGAGTGAAGCACCCAAGCCCGGAGAGAAGGTGGGGTGAGATGTGCAAGCAGGAAAAAACAAAGGGCTGAGTCATTGGAGGCCTAATTGACAATGGCACAGCTGTGACAACAATTTGCCGGCGGCCTGACCTATTTGATGAAAGGGTCTCTGCTTTCCTTGGAACCTCAGAGTTGCAGTGCATGGTAGGAATGCACCACTCGTGTTTCCAGCTGGCTCAGCCTCATAAATACCTAAACTCACAAGATGACATTTTTAATGCTCTACAATTGCTGTTCTGCGTTTATATTTATTGCAATTCAACATATCCATTAGTGCATCTATCATTGATAAGTTTGTCACTGCTTCAGGAAAACAGTCCATCATGCTGCATCAATTTTACTTTACATGCTATTAATGTACTATAATGCAGCTTATAATATCATGTGGATATATTTGATTAGAGAGGTGCCAGAGTCAGTCAGATTGCCCTGAGAATTGCAAGAGGACCCAAACCCTTTATTTGTTTGTGGTAAAGATGAACAGCCTTGGTGCACAGTGAATGTGTTAATATAACAGGTGTATCTTCTTCACTTTCTCAAACAGGCACGGCAAGGAACCAACTTAAGCAATCTATTTTGACTCACAACAGACTTATAATATTTTGTTGACACTTGACATGTTTATTCTTTTAGCAAAATCATAATCATGTTTTAATATTTCCTGCATGCAATTAGCAGCTTTAGTCAAGAGGCAACGATGGCATATGAGTCCAGGAGAGAGGACCAACTATGGCTTTCCAAAACGGGGTAAATCAAAATATTAAAATCTCAGCAAATAAAACACAGCTTTTAAACACACGACTTGAGATATTTCTGGATGCAGTAACCATTTCTGTCAAAAAGAAACAAAAGGCACCTGTAACAAATATTTGAAATTGTAGAGAAATTAACAATGCTCATGAATATGGACTCTTATCATTTCATTTCTACAGTTAAAATCTGACAAATCACCGTTAGTGTCCATGAACTGGAGGATGAAGTAGGTCAGGACAGTCTGAACTATTTTAACATTTCTGGCCATAATGAAATGCTTCAGCCGCATCTTAAATCTTCTTGTACCAACTGCAAATTATAAAAGAAAACCTGTTAGGCACTTAAAAAATCTGTTTGTGAAGTATTATCAACCCAACCTGTGAAGATTGTTTTTTAAAGGGTCAAACCCAGTAGTCAGGCAGATAGGCGTTTGAACCCTTACTGGGTTACTTTTCCAATGTGTAGCATCAGGCAAGGTAGCTGATTCTTCCAGCCTCGGTTTTCTGTATGTTTACGGAAGATAGTGAGACTCAATGCATCGATTGTTCTTAGAATTAAATGAGATGCCAGGTCTGCTACTTCCACACAATGTAATACACGTAGCTATTGGAAAGATTTAGATGGCCCTGTATGTGATTTTACAAAATGGTTACCCAGAACTCTTCAAATTTAAAACATTTAAGCTCAGAGTATTATACCAATTATGTAAAAACATGATATAAAATATATATGCGCAGAAAACTTTGGGTAGGGTATACAAAGCGTGGAAATCTGTAGTAAGGTAAGGTACCAGCAAAAGATTTCCTTTTCATATTATGTCCTTTTAGAGTGTTTGAAGTCTTGCTGTCTGTTCATATTATTTTTACGATAAAACCCATAGTTTAATTTTTTTAAGGATATAATTCATTAGAAATATTAACACATTATCTGGCACATAATGATAGCTCAATAGATGCCAGCTGTTTTCATAAAGGCAATAATAAATGCTCCTTTTCCCCACGAAATGTGATAGACATCTCTGTTGCTACTGTTTTGAGGAATGTAAAGTTTGACCCCGCATTTAAATAGGAGGAAGTTGTATGGGAACCGATAGATTTACAAAGTCCGTGCAATAAAATAAAATCTCCAAGTGTGGGTACATCAGAAGGCACCAGCAGTAGGAGGGGTTGCTTAAAAAGGCTGATAGCAATTTGGGGGTGTCTTCATAAACATCGAGTGCACAGGAGGAGTAGGGCCGCGGGCCCTGTGTACTCTTAGCTGTGACAGCTCTGGAAACGGGTCATGGTCAGGTTTCCTATCCTGCAAGGAATGCCGTGGATTTGAGTATGTGCACAGGAAGGTGATCGGGATGGCATCGGGAGCAGAGTCCCTATCACTGTGAATGGCTGAAGCTGCTTAGGACCTGGGCAAGTGAAGAAAAGGAGACCCTGCTGATGACAGTTCCAGGGCTGCCACACAAGAGAGGGATTCAACTTAATCTGTGTTAGTTCCTGAGGGCAGAACTGGGACCACTGAGTAGAAGTTAAAAAAAGACATAATTCAGCTTATAGCCACAGCTAAAACCCAGCGTGTCATGATTTATAGCAGCAAATGCTACCCTAGGCAAGGATAGACTTTTCTGTTAAATTCTGAAGATAAAACATACCAAAGCATCTGGATTCTCACAAGGATAATGTCCCAAACCTAAACTAAATAAATAATCCCTGCAGATACAGCTTTACAAAGGTTAGATACATCTAGTGGATGAACTTTGTGTCTGCTGCAGAGCCTCATGCCATCCGGGCTCTATCTCATTGCTGCCCCCACCTGTGTGCACACGTCATGTGTGATTCTGTCTCTTCAGTGCTTTTACTTCATCCTTTCATTCTGGTATCACAATTTACAGAGTTCAGTACTGGGCCTCCCTGCCTACCGATGCTGGGCTTATCTCTCTGCCTTCAAATCCCACGCCCCCAGTTTTTATCCTCTGTGCCCTCCTAATATGTGTTTCTTCTCATTGAAATGTGAACTCCTTGAGCGTCTAAGTGCAATATATATTTGCATCCCCAGAGTAGAGTAAACCTCAGTAGATTGAATCCCATCCCTTGGTGAAGAGTAAAGGGGGCAATTACAGACTTAAATATAGATTTAAATATTTATTAGGAAACCATTCACCATCTCTTTCTGGCCCTTACTTTTTCCAGAGATCATCTATCTCTGAAGGTCATAAGCAACAAGAAAGTGAAATACACACAACCAGAAGAGGACTTTTACATAACAATGCATGTGGAAACCTGAGTCACTCATGAAGGAAAACGTCTAATAAAAATGTGTATTATTCTTCAATGTTTCTAGGACTGCATTAAGATATTTCAGATTTATCCATGGGTACAATATTTCAAATATTTCACAATCATAGTTGCATTTGGACTGCATATTGTCTTTAGTGCTGGAACAGAGTTCAGGGTCCCCTACTATGCTAGACATTAACTCTTTAACAATGAGCCGAGGCTAACTTCAAGAAAGCATAGAGATACAGTACTTAGCTTATGTTGGAGGGCCAATTTCCCTATGAGTGAGTCTTGTGATATGTCACTCACCCGTTCAGGCCAGTAGAATCTTACGGATGTCAGGGCTGGTCAACAGGCATCCTCATTTTTCACTCTCATTTTCACTCTCATTTTCTCCTATACCCTATTCAAAAGTATATTTGAAAGTTTTAAATAGCTAATGCAGGTTTCATAAGCACTCACCTAAAATGAGGGAAGTAGGATAGGATTTTAGCCTATGCATCAAAAAGGGTGAAACCTCTGAATCAGGTTCAAATGTTACAGTAAACTACACCAAATGTTTGCTCTCAATTTCCAAAAATATAGCTCAAATCTGAAAATCTAGCACATTAAAAATAGCCTGTATCAGAAATGCTTTTTAAAAACTTTCCATTACTATTTATTTAGGGAATGAAAAGCAAATATGCTGATGCGAAAGAAAAGATATTACTTCTAAAATTTCACAGATCAAATTGTTCTTACAACCTTACCAGAAATTGTTCTTATATTCATTAGCTCAGTGTAATGAACTATTGTTATTTGCATTTGCTCTGTGCCAGGCATGGTCCTGATCACTCCTGGACATACATAGACTAGAAAAGCCCGTCTAGACAGGGGGACTAAAACTTAGGCAACTGACATCTCTTCCTAACACTTACCTGAATTGTGATTTTCACAATAATTTGTTTAATTTTTAAAATATCTATCATCATGAGCTGTGACTCCATAAAGGCAAGGACTTTTTCTGTCTTGTTTATTAACAAGATAACACCTAGCACAGTGACTGCCACATTATAGCTGTTCAGAAAATGCTTGCTGAATGGTTGAATAAGTAGATGACCAAAATACAGTAAAACCTTGGTTTGCAAGCATAATTCGTTCTGGAAACATGCTTGTCATCCAAAGCACTTGTATATCAAAGCAGATTTCCCTGTAAGAAATAATGGAAATTCAGATGATTCATTCTACAACCCAAAAATATTCATGTAAGAATGATTATAATACTGTAATATAATACAAAATACTAAAGATACTAAAGAAAATACAAAATATAAAGAAAAATAAACAACCTGCAGTTACCTTTCAAAACCCTCGTGGCTGGTGTGAGGGAGACAAGAGAGAGAAGGGTTATTGTGTAAGACGACTTTGTCTCTCACTAATGGAATCACTGCTCTCTGTTGGCTTAATGGAATCTTTTTCTGCATGGGGTCCATTATATTCACTCGGACGGATGTTGACTACAGTACAATATTAATAAACTCTTGTCAAATACTGTATTTAATGTAACTGGAAGCAGAGGAAAAGGTCTATATCTGCAGGCAGGCTGACCTAGAATGAAGCAAAGCATTCCTAAGCTTACTCTTCTATGGAAAAGCAATGGACTGCCCAGAGGTGCTTTGAAGTGACAAAAAATACACTAGTGCCAGTTGTGGGCACCTTCCCACGTTCTGAAAGATCACTGACTGCTGCCAAACACCACAGCCTGAGACTGAGCATCCAAGCATGGGAGACAATCACACACAATGGTGCAGTGAGAGAGAGAGAGAGAGAGAAGAACCATTGTCTCACTTGTGATCATGTGACGGTCAGTGTCACATACTACTTGTATTGCAAGATATCGCTTGTTTATCCAGTTAAAATTTATTAGAAATGTTTGCTCATCTTGCAGAACATTCACAGAACAAGTTCCTCAAATTTGAGGTTTTACTCTATTATATATCAAAGTAGAGTAAGGTAATTATTATGAAAAAAACACCTATAAAGCACAAGGAAGGATTCAAAGATAGGCATCTTATATTTTAGGGTGGGCATTAGTGAATGGGTCATTCAAGATAGCCACTAAAAATTTATATCACATGTACAGAGACTTGATCAGATTGAAATATCCCCTCTTTATCCCGATGCATTCTAAAATTATGGTTTCACGTTTCCACCCCTGAAATATCTCATAGGGTAGAAGAGAGAGAAGCAAAAGACAATGTTTAATTACTGCCCCAACTTGCACCTACCTATTGCACCTATGCAGTCATTGTCACCAGCCTTCTTAAAACAGAGAGAGGGAGTGATCTTTGCTTGTGTTTATAGATGACAGAGCTCAAGGTATTTCAAGCCATGTGCATGAGTGCAGACCATAAGATCAATGGAGCCCTGCAGACAGTTCCATAGGCACAGTATGAATGACTTAGTCCTTTCCTAGCCTAGGAGCTGCTGGCGGGCAATCCTTTTGCTGTTAGCATCCCACTTGTGCATTTACTCTTGGCCAGTGTGACATTATTCCTCTAGTGCGAGCCACCCCATCTGAATGCTACATGCCAGCATGCACTCCTGTTGCTACCCAGAAAATGACAGCTTTTCCACATTACCTCTGGTGGTGACTCACAGCATCCCTCTCACTTGTGATCAATGGCTTTAGCTCCCCTTTCCTCTGTTGCTTTAACATCTGTCTCTGTTGGTTCTCCTCACACTCTCAGCTCAGCAGTCCTTGGTGGCAGTAGGCTTGGCTTTGATGCCAGTTGGCTTGCAGAGTAGGAACTCAGTGCTGGTGACCCCTTCTTGTCATTTGATGTTACACAGCCATTACTGACAAAATAAACACAAGAGATCCTGAACTAAGATCCTGAACTAAGTGACTTGGAAGTGCCATTCTCGGCAGGGCTGGTTCAGTCAAGAAATTTGGGGTGATTCCATTTGTGAGGAGTTAGTAGTTTGGTACCCTGTGTGTCAATACATCTTTTGAAAGGATCTCATTAGCTCTGAATTGTGTATAGGTATTCTGAATATGTGTTTCGCCTCTGCTGCATATGCATGATATATTATCTCCTTTGGATTTATGATGAACAGCCCCATGTAAACTTCACAAATAATCCATAATTGCTGATCTTCTGTTTCCGGGGATTAACTAATATATATTGATGGCCATAGAACTTTAGAAAAATCACAACCTAATGCTATGAAAGATCATCTGATAAATTTTCAAGCGGCATTTCCACCTTCTTTATCACATCTTCTACAACAGCCAAGTAATGGCATACTTCACTTTCTAGTGTCATTTCAACATCAAACTTAGGGGTCACACTAAATCTAAGTCAGCAACACGAAACCACTAATAGCCAGAGTGTCTAGTAACATTGGCTATACGTGTGTGTGTATATATATATATATATAAATTTCAGCCAATACTATAATACTTATTATTTAGAAATATATCAATATGTGTTTAATATAATGTATCAATATATTAGATATTTATATATTATATATAATTTCTTTGCCATTGTATATAATATATATATTTATATATATTTACACATATATATATATATTCTTTCTTTAAATTAAAATCTCATTCTGTAATTCCCAGTGACCACTTACTGATTAAAGCTATTTTCAGTCATAATGAGAAGCAGATAAGGATTATTGCTAGCAAGTGTAGTCTTCAATTTTAAAGATTAGCACTATGCAATTTTCCAGAGAATCTACCTCAACTTTTTTCTACCTCAACTCAATGAAGTGGATGAAGTAAGTAGTTGTTTGGTGCCTGACATGAATTTGTTTTGCTGTTAAGATATGTTAGCCCCAAATGCCAACTTTTGATTTATTTCCATGAGCCATGCCATGTCTTTAGTATCAAACTATTGACATAAGTAAGATTGTGAAGAAGGCTAAATATGCAGTATTCTCATCTACTTGAAGTTTTTCCTTTCACCTGTTATTAAATGCCTTACTTACATGAGTCAGGACTCTTGGTTTTAAGTCCAGTGGCTACTCATTTAACCAAGTTACCTTCACTTAACTAATTCTCTAGGTTGATATATGCCTTCTCTTTCCCCTATAAAATGCACCAAAGCCCACAGCCTCTCAAATGCAGATATAAGTTATTCTCTATCATTTTTATGCACCCTTTTTTCTACAAGTAAGCTGAATGCTTTTAGGACTAAACTACATTTGCTTCCAAACTTGTTTATGTTTATTGTAGTATTATAATTATGCAATTTAATTTATTACCTGTGTTCTGATGAATTAGTGTGGAAAGGACAGAGTAGTTGTCAGTTGAAATCAAAAGCAATACTTAGGAAAATTTGGTAAGGGCAAATCATTAAAACACTATTGCTCAGACAGGGTAATGTATGGAAGTGTTCAATTACTGAACTAATATAACACTATATGTTAGCAAACTGGAATTAAAGTAAACATTTTTAAAAATATTGTTCAAGAATCAGGTATGAGTAAGACAACTATGAATCCAGAAAAAATATCTTTAAAATTTGGAAGATTTCTTTACCTGGATTGCTTTATGTTTGGCTTAAAAATCTATTTCACTTTGAAGAAGATTCAATGAGAAATCATGGTTATTATTTTTCAGCTGTGGTTTATATAATAATAATAGTAGAGACTCCAAGTAAAGGTATAAAATAATTAGGAGAAGGTATATACATTTTTTATATATTTCAAGTTAAATTATCCATCACATTTATGATTTCTCACTTGAACAGCTTTTTCAATTAACCAACTATTTCTTGGTTTAACTTCTTTTGGAAAACAGATTTCTCCCATAACAAAAGCTGACTATGCCTAGCAGATATACTAGAATAATACGGGGTATATCATTGAATCCAACGATGAGTTGAATCATGATGCTGGAAAAGAAGGAAGCAGGAAAGCTCAGAAGCAGAAGTTTGGTATGTGATTATTCTCACTTCATCCTTGCTCATGTGAGCACTAGCACATTTAAGTCTGTGTCTCTAGATTTTATTTTATTTTAGTATTTTTGTTAATTACTGAAATGTAGTTGACATACCATGATCTATTAGTTTCAGGTATACAACATGGTGATTTGACAATTCTATACATTACTCAGTGCTCATCATGATAAGAGTAGTCACAATCTGTCTCTAGAGTTTATGTTTCAAGTTTCTGGAAAGGAGAAGCTGAATCAGCTACCCTTGAATCAATCACCTCTCCTGAACCAATAATTTATATTCTAAAGGAAGAGATTGATTTATAACCATGAATCAAGAAACTCTTTTTGGAAAGGGAGAACCATCATGAACCATGCACCTGGGCGGCGGGGGGAGCGGGCCCAAAGAATGTACTACACCCTTAAGATTGATTAGGGATTAAAAAAATAGAAAGAAGTTTCATAGTATATATAATGAGGAGGGGAATTTTATCCACCAGAGTTCTGGGGACATTTTCCCAAAGCTGAAAGAGGTTAGAGTGCAGAATGAGGGTATAATTTCTGAAGACATGAAAAGCAGAGAGGATAGCCTATAGGAAAAGCAGGGTCGTAGGAGGGTAGGGTATGAGCAACAAGGGTCTAGAAGGAGGAAGTCAAGGGAGGAGCAATATGGTGCTGAAGGGTAGAAATGAGAGAGAGACAGAGAGATAGAGAGATCTTGGCAATATTTTTAGGGTGAAGCAACACCTACATATGTGCACCCCCTTTGTTATTAAAAAAAACAAAATACATGTCAACATTATTTTTTAAGGATTTTTGATTGCTGTATTGGATGAGCAAAAGCAGGTCACTACACGGCAGCCATAATTATTTATGCTAAAATATCCATAATGTAATACATACTGACTATAATATTTCAGATTTGGCATTGGTTTTGGAAATCAATTCTGTTCTCTATTCAGAAGAAAAGAGTTAAATGCAAACACACTTATACCATTCAAAGTAAAATAGAGAATTAGAAACTCGGTTTCTAGTCTTTGTTTCTACGATGCATGTCTATAAACTAGTATGTCTAAGACCCATTTTTATTACTCATAAAATGTGGTTGATGAATATGAATATCAAATAAGCTGACATGTACAAAAGTGTGCAGTACAAAAGCAAAATACTATTTCAGCATGAAATTATTAATTGCTTATTGTCCATATAGTCTAAGAATTCATTATGAACGCTAGAATCCTAGAAAGGTAGAGATAGAATAAAACAGAAGTTAATAAATATTATAGATAAAGGAAGAGTATCCACTCTGTGCTTTTTACTCTCTTCCCCTTTATTACTTCTTCTGGAAGATCACAAAGATCATTCATCTTTATTTTCTCTAGCTTCCCCAACACATTTAGATCTCTAGCTTCTCCCCCCCATACCTCCAGCTATGATATAGCCTCCCTAGTTCTCTTCTTACATAGTCCTGAAACAAATACCCATAACCCCTTTCTTTTTAGGGTTTTATTGCTAAGAGCTACCTGGAAATAAACACCAAGAACAAAAATAGCATGTTAGAGAAGTTACTAATTCTCGAGATACATCAGTGTATTTTTGACATATCTGGCCCTGGAGTATACTGAAGTGTATGTGTGTCTAGCCTTTCACAATTTTTCATTGTGTCTAGCCCTTCACAATATCTCATTCTCTTTTAACTTTACAAGGTACTGGGAATGTTTTAATACCCTTGGTATTTTATATCTTTATCTCTGGGTAGGACTTTCTAAGATTATGGTAAAAGTTTTCCAGTTCTTGAAGAACTCAGTTTGAGTAACTTCCTGTTTCCTCTCCAATCCCTGTCCTCTTACCCTTTTTGTCTGTGGTATGAAATCTTCTCATTTTGGATGATGATCTGAGAATCCTGTTAGGACAAAACTAAGACAACCAGTGTGTTCAGCATCGAGCAGATACTTTGTCAATTGGGGAGACTTCTTACAAATACCTGCAATTTTAATATCCCTTCATTTCATACAGAAAAAAAATCACCTTAGGTCATTTTCAACAGATATAATTTGGGGTCTCCTGTATATACTGGATGAAAAGGGATATGTGTGAATTAGTTTTTACTATACTCTATATTGCAAAAAGATTATAGCTTTCCATAAACTTAACTCATAAAATGACATTCAGTGTAAGTTATTTCTTTCCAGAGAGATTCCCATGGAATGCCTCTAGTTTTAAAATAGTACTCATTGTTTATTGAACCAACTTAAAAGAAATCAAAAGTGATTATGCTTATGTTTTCTTAAAGAAGAAAAAAGTGAGATTTTAATCTATTCATGTTCCCTCTGTGAGAGTATGTTCCAACTGAGAAATGGGACAGAACAGGAAATACTTTATGATTTTTATGTGAAAGGGGGACTATAATCATCACTTCTGTTTAGTTTATAATTTTTCAAGTGTTGCCAGCCTTTCATCCCCTCCTGATGGGGCACTTCTTAACTTTCATCATATACAGTTATACAAATGGGTATTAACAGAGGAAAAATTACACGAATTATTTAGGAAAGTCACATGCTTTAAGCATTCCTATGAAAAGAAATAATTCAGCATTATCCTTAGCCTCCTTTGTGTATAAAAAGCCACTATTTACCTACTCTGGGAAAAATGAAATATATTCTTATGCCAAGGTTATTGTAAAAAGCTTTTATACATATGTAATATATTCTGTTTGTATATTACATATATATTATATACTGCATATTGTGAATAAGGTGAATATTTTTCTAAAAGTATTGTGTCTCTGAATGTTGTATGTGTGAGTGGTATTTAAACACCATTTATTTAATTCTTCCATGTAGCTCCTTTCATATAATATAAATCATTCCAACCACAGTCATTAAAGTGCTTTTAAACAGTAAAGTTCTGTATCAGTAGGCTGTGTTATTATTATTACTTCTATGGTTTATTTATACCCCCATACACTGCTTTCTGCATTTTATGTATTCTTTTATTTGTGAAAATCATTGAAAATCATACCACAAGCTATGCTGTTCACAAGCAATCTGAGGGAATCATTTAGAATTTCTGAATAATAAAAAATGAAATCAATCTCTATTTGTGCAAGTTCCTAGTGTGTTATGAATGCAATGTGATCTTGGTATTTGCTTATCAAAGGAATGCACTAAAATATTGCAGAAAAGGCCATGGGACATAGTGAATTCTATTTTATTATTTCACTGTCCTTTGACTATTAACTCCAAATTCCTCTTTCTTCTGTTGGTCTTATTAATGAACTTTAACAATGAGATAAAAGTCTTCAGTCTAGTGTTTAACACAAAGTGGTAGAATTTCAACATGAATGAGACTTCACTTTCTAGAAGATTTTGTGATTAATGAATAGTCTGCGTTTTGATGTCTTCAGATTTTATTAAGAGAGCCTAACTCAATGAATAGTTTTCTTATTCAATGATTATTTTCTTATGTACTCTGCTCATTCAAGTTAATTCGGTAGATATTGATTGAATTCCTATATACGCTTCTGAGGTGGTCTTTTAAAATGACTTCATCTAGTCTTCCATTCTTGTGTTCTGTTCTTGTATTACTCTGCTCAAGACTGAAAGTCCTGGAAGAGAGAATCCAGTTGGCAAGACTTAAGTGGAGAGCTGCAGTATGGTGGTGAGAGCAAAGTTTTGACAGAAGGAGCCAAAACTCCTTCTACCTCTTAGAGGTAAGATAAGCACCTGATTTTATCACCCTAAGACTGCACTCATTTGGGGAAAATTTCTGCCCAAGAATAATATGGAATGTGGTCAACAAAAGGGGATAGATAATGATATCTATAGTGAAGAAGCCTGCGTGGAATAGGTGGATATTTAGCATAGCCTTAAATGAAGTGTGGGTTTCAGATAGATATAAAAGGAGCCAAGAGCATTTCAAGGACGGATCGGTTTGCATTACTAATATCCAATCATTCATTTTCTTATAATTTGCTGAAAGAGCCACGCATCAAACAATCAATCACAGAGACAGTAGCATTACAAGCTAAGAAGAATGTTTGGGTCCTAGGAGTTAGCCACTTTGTAACATGAGTCTTGATAAAGGTTTCCAGTTTACTTTATCTTTGCTTGAATTTAACTCGGTTATTACTAGAATTATTGTGAAAAACTAACATATGCACAACTTTTCAGATTCCTCATAGGGGAATTAAGACTATCGTGCGTTTTATTAATGACTCTGATGCCCTCAGAGGGAGGTTCAAAGTATTGCAAAGAAGAGATGTGAGAAAATGATTTTCCCTAGTTGTTTCTCAATTCAAGTTTCGGTTGTACCTTTTACTTGTTATGTGACCTTGAGAAAATATTTTAGATGCTCTGGTTCTTCAAATCCACATGTGACTATGTCATATTTATACCATTGATTATTTGATATATATATATTGGATATAATAGATTACAAATTGTTTATAGAATTAAGTATACTCCCAATTACCTCTCTTACACTAAGAGAAATAATTGTATTCTGGAATTAGAAACCACAACAATTTGAGAATTCTTTGCCATTTTCTAGGGAAAAAAAATAACCAAACAGTTCAATATGAAATATGCATGCACACAACAAGAATGAGGTCCCCCATAATAGCTTTCAATAATCTTCTTTTGAAACTAAAATTATATTCGTAGAAACTTGTATAAAAGCCATTTCTACTTTTCCTGGTATTTTTCAAGGTAAAATAAGGTAACTCATTTTCCATCATGAACAATATCAGAGTTCCTAGTTAAAAAATAGCACAAATAAATATAACGTTCTTTCTCAATTTCTGCGTCAACGAAGCAATGATGTGTATACTTTAAAATAGTAGGTAATGTAAGCAATGCTTATGTCACTAGCTTGGCAAACCTCCTTTTAAGTACATTTTAATTCAGGTATTTTTGATTCAAGGGGAAATTATTCATCCGAACCAGCCTTGCATAATTTAGATCAGTAGCTGGTTTCTTAGTTATGTGATACAACTTCAGGGGACAAATCCAAAAGTCTTTGTTTTCGAAGTACCTGAAAATATCACCAAACTTATCAAAAGACCTGGTTAAGGATTCAAATCTTATCTTGGAAGAGCAGAAAATTAATTCACTAATGCCCAGAAACATGTACATTCTCTTCTTTCCTGTATCCAGTCCCATCTCCCTCTGCTCCTCTCAAAGTGCCTCCTTCATTCCTTCCTAAATATTCCTGTAACTACTTGACTTCCATTCCTTCCTATTCTAGAACTGATACCTCTTTTCTCTCTATTTGTTCTAATTCTATATTAGCCTTTAATAGCTGTATTAAACCTTTATAGCTTAAGCCCTGTCTTCCATAACACCTTCATTAGTAACTCAAGTTGAAAGGCACTGTCCTTTTTCTGAACACATATGAGCTTTGGAGTCTGTATGACTTTGTTTTTTATCATTTGGTTTTGCCGTGTGACATCTAATCTATTGTATGTTTAGTTTCTTTTTTTGATTGTTCTTTTTCCTTTTTTTCTTTATTTCCACCTTCCCCCCTCCATTTTTCTTGTTTAATTTATTCTTCACACGCCATCCAGAAGGATCCTTCTAAATGTCACTCTCCTGTTTAAAATCCATTGCACAGCCAATTAGGTCTAAATTCCTAACCTTGACTTATGAAGCCACAAGGGTTTTTCAAATCACATAATACATTGAGCTCTTTCCTGCCTTAGGGATATTGCCAATACTATTTTTTCTGCCAAGAATTCTCTCTATCTTTTTTTATATGGTTAGCTACTTCTCATTCTTTAGAGTTCCATCTATGTGTTATCTTCTTTACAGTCTTGCTCTGACTATCTCATCAAAATATGATTCTCTCTGAGTTCTCTTTTATTTTAAGGCCATATTCTTTTCTTTCATATCTATACTGATATTTCCATTTATCTCTCATAATTTACTTTTCACCATTGTCGACCATTCTCTGCCCTGGAGACTTGCATTGTGAACTGATTCATTGGGCTTCCTGCTCTCTGGGTTTGGGTTGGGTTTGGCCAATGAGAGGTGAGACTCAGATAGTAGGGAGATGTCTCCCCTGTCTGCCTCTCTTCCAGGTCATCCAGTGTTGGCTGTTTCTTGTAAAATGGATACTGTATATTTCCATTTTACAGATGAAGAAACAACTCAGGATGGTTAAGAGATTTACACAATTACACAGCTACAAGTGGTTGTGTCAGGATTTAAATCTGAGCAAATCTGAGCATTTTCTCTATATCACTCTGCCTCATTTAACAATTGAAACAATCACTTCATCCAGCTTTTATTTCTCAGGCCAGTTGAAAGCATTAGTCTGAGCTTCATTTTTCCATGTCTTTGCCTCTAACATTACTGTCTCTTTGACTTATGCTTACAACAGAAGATTGGGGAAAGTCATCATAGTATTTATACTCATCTGTATTGACCTGTAGAATCCCTGCAGAACTTATCAACTTTGTTAAAAATCATCTAGACCTATGACAAATAACAAATAATAAAGAATGACTAAATTAAAAAAAAAGACTATCTTGAAATATATCTTTAAGATAATATATATCTACCAAGATATTACAATAGTAATAACTTACTTTTAAGAATTGTTTGAACTTAATTTTCAGGTTAAGTAAGAAAAATGCTTAAGATTTTACAATACTGAGCTACATATATATTGCCTACCACAACAATATCAAACTTTCAATGAGAGAAGATTTTTGAAATCATCATGTAACAAACCTTTTATCAGTAGAATTTCTATATTAGATTTTATTAACTGGAAAAAGTTTGCTACTTGGACTTTACTAATTGAGAGAACAAATGCAAGGACTAGAATGTAAATTCAGGCAGAATGCAAAATTCCTACAGGTTTTAAATATTTCAAATAGTCTTATGGGAAATAATTATTTAAGCCTTGGAAGTTTGAACTTTTTGCATATTTTGCTAAAGCATTCTATGTCTAATACCTCACTCTTCCCTTAAATGTGAAGAGCTATATGAAAAGGTTTTTATTCTCTTAAGGAGATCCATTAATCTCCATAACCATAGAAAAGGCAAAAAACATGAAGGATGAGAATGAACCCTAATGTAAATACAGATAAATATGGCGACAGCTGTAGCTGAATAGTTACAGAATTGGCTTGAGAAATGAAACCTCTGTAGTAGACACAAACACACACACACACACACACACACACACACACACACACACTTTGGATTTATTTATGAAACAGCGTCTTCTAAACACAGAACCTTGCATTGCAGAAAAGGCAATTAAATAGAACAGCATGAGGTTGTCAATCACTTCAACAACTAACAAAAGCATCTACTATCAAAGCAAATAATGTAAATGTGCAAAAAGGTACCTTGCTATCAAAGCAAATAATGTAAACATGCAAAAGCTAAGAATTCTCTATATCAAATGTCACCATTTTAATGTTGACTATTTTTGTGGATATTTTTATATATGCTTGTTACTGTGTCAGTTATTCTGAAATCTTATACAGAATTCGCTATTATCACTTAGAGGATTTGGTCATCATGTGAAGCTTTTGAAAGAGGTTGGGACTTTCTTTCTCCTTCTTTTTTTTTTTTTTTTTTTTTTTGTTGCTGGTGTTGTACAAATAAATGGACAGTCACAGCTTATCATCACTTAAAGATGCATGTGCATGCTGCAGTTTACTGAAACATGATTGGCTGCTACATAAATCAATCTGATAGAGATCGGTTCCATGAAGAAGAGATAAATCATTAGCCAGAGCTTTTGGAATGTAATTCATTTTAGATAGTGATTATTGATGATTTAATTTTAGCAGTACATGTACATGTCTAGATCGTGATTTTATATAAAATGTTAATGCGGAAGAATATATTCATTTTAAAAGTGAATATAAAGAAGCCAATTGGAAGTTTACATGCAAAACATGTTAATGAAATGGCAAGGTTGAGAAGTCCAAAGTTCTATTTCCTGTATAAGCTATGATGGAGCATGTTTGTCAGGAAAATTTCTTAAATGTTTTCTTATGACAAAGAAGTGGCTCCAAACTTCATTTGACATATCACACCCAGATTACTGACGCTGAGCATTTTGTATTTATATCTTCTACATTTTGGCCTCCATTTCTACTGTTCTTTGTGCCCTGATACCCACCACTTCCATTCATTTCAATTTAACAGCATCTAGTGGGAATCCTCATGAAGAAAGATCTCGTGCTCTGAAATGCACTGTCAGTTTTCTGTCATGTGGATAAGCAGGGAATGAGTCATGTGTTCAGTGGTGCTGACGTCAGTAGCTCCAGGTGGCAGTGCCATGACAATTTATATTGAGAGGTGGACCAGCTAGATGGTACCCAGGGCCCCTATCTCTAAAGGACACTGAGAAATTAACAAGATGGAAGAATTCAATTTATTAGAAAAGTTCCCAGAAAAGTTACGTACTGTTGGGAGAAGTACTTTGAAAGGCGACTTGGAGTGGGGATGAGCTAGTCAAATAGCAATAGGTAGTCACCAGAATATCTTCTCAGAAATGTCTTTGATTTACTGAGTGAAGTATTCAAATTAGGGTCAGAGGTGAAAGCTGCCACCAGTAGGAATCCTCCTTATTAATCTTTCCCTCGTGAGATCCTCCTTTGAATAAATGTGAACAAATATTTTAGCTATATTGGTTTGCAGGGGCACCAAATGATCTCCCTGCCCACACGCCTGATTCAAGTCCCTGGAGAAGAGGGCAGGTGAAAGCACAGTGGCAGACCTCAGAGGAATTTTTATTTCATGTCTCTGGTCTTTGCCCATGGCTAGCCCAGTTACTCATCCTGGGTTTTCTAATCACTCTCTAAGCCTAAATTTAACAAGGATGTCCATTTCACTGAGGAGATACAGTACATTCAAAATCCTAGTTTGAGGTTAATTTTACAGTTTTCTTGTCTATCCCTGGCCTCTCAGTACACAATCCCTGTAGTCTTCACTTTCCCCCCAGAACTGTCACCGTCTTTCTAATTCCTAACAGTTCCTCAGTCTATACAGTCTAAGGTCTTGACTGATTAATCTGTCAGCCTCCAGAATCCAGTTGCTGCTTATCCCCTTATACTTGTGACTCTTCTTTTGATTCTGGGTGATCTCAAGACACCAGGACTTCTCCTTAAATCACACTGGGTGCTTCATTTTAGTTGCTAACTCCCTGGTGGAACAGGTATAACAGGGTCTCCCGGTGGGTGCCAATATTTGATTGAAAATGAATGCGTAGAATCCAGAAACATCCTGCCTTTTAAACATACAACTCTCTGCCCCCCACTTCTTGACTGAAATAAATAAAATAAGATAAAGCAAAGATTTTATTCTGAGAAAGTATGAGCCATTGGAAAGTATGAGAATGTTCAGAGAGAAGCTGGCATATATGATAATATAAAAGATTATATCCTTTGAAGATCACATCAAGTTTCCTTTTAGGAAAATAAATATTCCTCTCTGGCAATCACAGAGGATTTGAGGGTCTCAATTCCAGATGAGAGAGAAGTAAGCTAGCCATAGCAACATAAAGTAAGAAGGGTGTGTGTGTGTGTGTGTGTGTGTGTGTGTGTGTGTATGTATGTATGTTAAAAAAGAGCCTTTGGTAGGGAATCCCTGTGGAGGTATGCATATTCTGGGGAAAGTCATACAAATCTAGTATCCTATATTTCTTCTTTTTCTTTTTCTTTTTTCCTTGTAATTTCTTTCCTTCTGTTATCCCTAAGCCTTCAGTGAAGTTTTGCTAAATATCTCAGCTTGCTATTGACTGTGCTCTGGGGAAAAACGAGATAAGCCCATGTCTACACTTGGCACAAAATGGCATGAGGGGAGCAGAAATGGCAGAAGTCAGATTCAGGCAGCAAGAGGTTGCAGGCAGAAGGGTGTGGCAGCAGACAGAGACAGATGGCTGGCTGAGGGCGAAAGTGACAACCAGCACACATTCTTAAACATAAAAGCAATCTCTGGGATTCTCAGAGTTACTAGGGCACAAGAAATTGCTAAAAGACCAAAGTCCCTCAGGGTGGGGTCTCAGACTATTGTTGTATAGTCATTAAAGGGAAGGGTGACCCCTGGAGGCCAGAGCAGCCTACAGCGCGAACTTGCTTTATTCACCAGTTCCTTCAAGATGCATTCCTTGGTAAATAATAAAAATTGCCCACCCCGCCCGAAATGCCAGCTAAGCATTTTGAAAACTGCATTATTTTATTAGACCATCTTATTGAATTAATGTACAGTTAGGGCTAAAGGAATAAATGCAGACTTAGCACTGTTTATCCTCCCAGGCACCACCTGCTCCTTGATTATCCTGAGCCAGAGATTCAAGCATCCTTACTCTTCCTGAAGAAACCACAAAACATTCCCAATGGCATGAGTGCCCTCTCACCCCCTTCCAATGCTCATCTACCACCAAAAAGAGGTCTTTTTGCTAGCGCAGTGCATTGTAACTAGCAGTATATTTGCTAGAGTTAAATGTTTCTTCTCACAGTCTAGTGAATAAACTTCTTAATGAGATCTGAATGTATTACATACTTTGGTTTTACCATCAAGCCTTTTGGTGGGGAGGTCCGTGTGCAGCAGAGATGTGTTCTTTACTGAAACTTCATAGCTAAGAAGTTGTATTTGCAGCTTGATCCTGAGAGCTGTTGGGATCTGATGGGCTCATGGTGAAGCAAAGGGATCTGCCGTAGCTCTAGTGAATAAAAAACTGTATCCAGGCCTGATGGATTATCTTTGAACCTTGGACAAATATGCTAGTCTCTTTTCAAATAACATTTTCAATTTTCCCAGTTCAGAAATAGCTTTTGTCTCCTTAAGCACAAGTTATGATCCCCAACTGCTTCACATTTTACCTTCGGATCAAAAGTAGATTTGTTCTATAGCTTGACTACTGAAAAAGTCTTCTTCCTCTCTTTATCCTAATTTATAACTTAAAATAAATAATATAATGTATCATTGATTCCTAATGGAAAATATTTTTCTAAAGAGCAAAACACAAGAATTATTTGAGTAGTTTTTGATTCAAGGTGGCAAGTGCCTCAAGTGAAATAAATTATACTGAGATTATTTTAAATCCATCATTTTGTTTTTAAAAATTTGGTTAGTGAAGCTACTTAGGCACCAAATAGATAGTGATGATTGCCCCAGAGTTCAAAAATCAGAGCAAGAAGTTGTCATTTATGGTCATCTGACTTTATGGAAGTCTCTATGAATGCTACAAACTTTTTCCAAGTGATGTTTTACAGAATTGCTTTTAAAAACCCCAGAGGGTAAATACTATTCTCAGAATAAACAGAAAAATGCTGACCTTGTCAGATTTAGCTGCTGAAAGCCAAGCTGTTTTAAGACTTAGAGGATCAAGGGTCATGGTTATAAACAACGCAGATTAAAAAAAAAAAAGGAAAAAAGTAAGAAAGCTAAACGGAAAAAAGTATGGTGGACTACACCATGAATATAAATAATAAATGTGTTGACCTTGACAAGAAGGATACAAGATATATTTATGTAAAAATAAGACAAAAAAACAACCTCCCTCCCCCCCACCCCAAAAAACCCCAAACCCTGAGGCCAAAAACTACTTGAAAAAATGTTTTTTAGAGCATATTTAAAGCCGGAAATGAGTCACTTTAACTTCATCTGTTTTTAGTTTCAGAAGGGGAGAAAGGTCAAAGCTTCTTTGTTTTAAGTAAGCTGGTCACTACTTCTGAAGTGTAACATGATAGGGTTCAGGAGCCTTAATGAAACAGGCATTTCCCAGACACCCAGAGCTG
Source organism: Herpailurus yagouaroundi (assembly GCF_014898765.1). Lineage (NCBI taxonomy): Eukaryota > Metazoa > Chordata > Mammalia > Carnivora > Felidae > Herpailurus > Herpailurus yagouaroundi. The sequence continues at coordinate 84,666,729 of NW_024412377.1, forward strand.
TGGGGCAGTTCTCTGCAGTGGCCAGCAAGAACTGGGCTTCAAGAAGTTGTCTTAAACAAAGGCAAGGCGGAGCATGACCCTTTCTTGACTTTCATATCTGGGTGGGTGTCTGTAGCCACCTCCATGGAGAGTAGGATGCAGAAGTCAGCCACTCCTTTCTGCCTTTTCATGCTTTGTGGCACATCGTAGCCCCACAACCAAAATGATTCCAGTTCTATTCAGAGTAGACACTAGACATAGAGCTTTGCGGTTTAGATGCTGCCCTGATACAAGTGATGTTTTTTTGTTAAGCCTAGGCAAAGAAACAAGTTAGGAAACAATTGTCATTGCTGAGAACACAAACACTAACTTCTAAAAACTTCAATAGTGCTTAGAACTACTAGATTCAGCATCCTTCTAAAGGGAATGTTAAAGTACAATCTGTCTAAACAGTAGTGAGGCTGAGGCTGATTGAGGAGATAGATTTTGAGAAGCCCAGGCCCTGCTTTGAGCCTTGGAGGCCCAAACAAACTGCAGTCTGCAACAGGAAAGATAGTAAGCACCTCTCTCCTTGTCTTCACCAGATTTGTCAAAGTGAGATCTAAATGGGGGGCGGGGAGAGGGAGATTTGAAGCTCAGAAACAAAACTTGTAAATGTAGTTAGATGTTGAAGACGTCCTAGCCTGTCCTGTTGGTGGCTGGCCTACCCTTTGCTGCCCTCCGGTACTCCAGCTGGAACATGCTGCGTCCCATGTACCTCTGGACCGTACGTAGGCTGGTTGTTCCTGACTTTGACTCGGCAACCTTTTTCAGGCCTGCTGTATTCCTGACCTTGCTTCCTCTGGGCAATATATTCACTCTGGGTCATCACTACCATGCCTGTCACCATTTTGCTTAATGGTTGGAGTTTGATGTTTTTGACCTTGGATTGAACCCAGTAATGAATAACTTCTCTATACTGGCTCAGCGGCTGAATTATCAGTGCCTTTCCCTTGGCAATATGCATGTTTTCAATGATTAGAAATGCAGCCTCCCAAGTAAGAAAAGGGGGTGCCTATTTACATGGGTTGCACTTAGTTGCAGATTCTGGAGCTGGAGATATTCCAGTATAGCTGCCTGTTCATAGACATGCTCCAAACTGTTTAGTGTAAGGACAGAACCTATCCAAAATCTGGTACGACCTGCTTCTTTCACTCTATCCACTTAGGAAGGCTGAGAAATGTTCCCCAACCCTGCAACTCTTGATAGTTTCTCAAGATTTTTCATTACATGGTCCTACCAAATTCACCATGACCTTGAAAACTTATTAGAGAAACTATTATTATCCTCCAAGTTTACACCAGTAGCAGATGGCAGGTCTGTCCTATTGTCTCCATACCAGCCATCTTTCTACCACTCTCTGCCTCTCTTCTGTTATTGTTATAAAAATAGCAAACCAACAGTTGCAGGGTTCTAGAGGTATACGAAATCTTAAATACTGTCTACTTTAATGTTATTGTTGTCATCGTCATTATTCTTACAAAAGAGAAAATATGGCTCTGAAGAAAAGAAGTGGCTTACACAGAGTTGTTAGTGAAAACATCGCATCTTCTGACTTTAAATCATTTCATGGTAGTAAAATATAGTAAATTTGAGTAATATTTAGCTTCTGGTATGAAAAACTTCAAAATAATTACTTTGATTTTTCTTAACTATAGAAAATATGAGCAAAGGCTAAGTTTTCCATCATTTTTTTAAAGTTTATTTCCTGTAGTTGCTTTTCTTAAAAAAATTTTTTTTAATGTTTATTTATTTTTTGAGAGAGAGATTGACAGAGTGTGAGCAGGGGAAGGGCAGAGAGAGAGAGGAAGACAGAGAATCTGAAGCAGACTCCAGGCTCTGAGCTGTCAGCACAGAGCCCGACGCGGGGCTAAAACCCATGAATCGTGAGATCATGACCTGAGCTGACGTCAGACGCTCAACCGACTGAGCCACCCAGGCGCCCTGTTCCTTTTCTTTACTGAATATATCCTGACCTATAAGACATCACTGATGATAAAAATATGACCAGAACATAGAATGTATTCTTAGAGAACTCTTGTGTCAAAGGAGATTGTGGCAGTTTTAAACCATGGCTGCAAATTCTTTGACACTCTTCTCTTCAAAATTTGGGATCTGTGACCCCTTCCCAGTAATCTTGGTAGGCTTGTGACTGTTTTAGCCAATAATGGTGATGCCACAAGACTTTTTATCCCTATATGTTCATGCACTTGGTGACTTCGGCTGACATATGAGAAGCCCAACAATTACCATGAGACCAACATGTAAAAGACAATGTGCATACTCCACATGTATTGACATTCCTTTTAACAGTCCTGCTGGGCCCAATCTTCCCAGTAGCCCCGCCAAAGCACCAAAATAGGAGCAAAGTCATCTTTGATCCTACATACCAATCCTTACCAGCTAAATACCACAGAGTGACTGTCAACATGCCATGAACTAGAAGAAACACATGGCCAAACACCGTCCAAATATTTGACCCAGAAAAATCACAAGACATTATAAGATTGTTGTTTTAATTCACTTAGTTTTGGCATTTATTATACAGCAATAAATAACCAGAACAAGGATACAATAAATAAAATTTAAGCAATTCAGAAACAATAGAAGACATTGTCCTGATCTCTATGAGTTTGAAATTCATCTGGGTTAATGGATAAGAGTCACTCATGAAGCAATTAGATCAATGAAAGCCAGAAAAGTCAAGGAAGACTTAGGAAAAAGTTAGAATTGAATGGATCTTGGAGAGAAGACATAACTTAGTGAGGGAGCAGCTCAGGAGAAGAGGCCACTGTGATATTTAGCGAGTGTTAAAATTGGTATTAGAAACTAATACTAACTGGTATTAGTAGTAGAAACAATAATCACCATGAACTTAGTGCTTCATATGAGCCAAGAACTCTACAGAGGCTTTTCTATTTTATTTCATTTATCTTTTAATTAACTTTCAGGATATGTATCACTATACCTTTGTACATGGGAAGAAACAGAACAGTTTGCCTGATGTAACACAGATAGTGTGTGGTAAAACCATGGCTCCAATGCTCGTTCTATACTTCTCCTCTGAAATCACTTTTCACTAAAGTGAAAAATATAACTGTATTATACCTATAGCATATTAACAAAATTCAAAATAATTTATTTAATTTTCTAGAGCTTTAGTAAGTAAATCAAGCGTGCATGTATTTTAACTCCTCTTGAGTCCACAATATAAATATAGTTATTAAAATTATTTTATCTTTGAAAACAATCATTTTATCAGTATTTTTGAAAAATCATTTAAAATGTGTTTTTTTTAAATAGAACTTAAAAAAATCCCCAATATTTCAGTATCATCCCTTTTTCAGTAGCCTCTTTTTAGCTTAAAAAATCCATGTTTTTCCCAAATGAGACATACCAACATTTCTAAAAGGTACTCTCTGGGGGATTTTCTTCTCAAGAACTCAGAAAATACCCTCTGTTATGTAGCTGAATCCAGGATTAGTTATTTCACTGAAGATATTTTAATCTCTGTAAGCTATTTAACAAGCCTGAAATATGATGAAGGAGCTTGAGCTTTAACATACAAAAATAAATGAATAATCAAAATCATATTCTTAGATTTAACTAAAAGAAAACACATGTGAAAAGGTGCAAAGATCTGTAGAAAGACAGGGTTTAAGTGGTCATCTGGTATAGAGAAGGTATGAGTAGATTCGGTGGTGTTCTCTATGATTTAAATTGTCATTAAAAACACTCAATCCTGAAGTGATAAATCCAAGCTTTAAATCACACACTCTGAGTGTCTCAGAAAGCAAAAACCCCATCTCTTAAAAGGAAAAAGTGAAACGACACAATGTGCCCATGAAAGAGAGTAGATCTGTGTGAGCAGCAAACAATGTTCTTATGCATCTTTGTTCCAACATGGCATAAAGTGTATGGCATAGCTGGTAAGAAAAACTCCATGAACAGAGATGACATTTTCCCCAGAAATGAAGAGCTTACAAAATAGCCAGCATAGGAGTGTTTCAAAATCAGAAATCTGTGATACACACACACACACACACACACACACACACACACACACAGAGCCAATGGTCTGTTCCTCATTAAATGATTGAATTAAGATTATTGGAAAATAGAGTAAATGTCTGTCTAAAGAAGTAAAATGGCTATCGATGTGTCATTGTTTGACAACCTGTATGTTATAAACATTTTCTTGTCATTTTTGTTCTATTATACAGAAATACCCAAATTTATTAATTTAATCTTCTTTTAAGTAGATATCAGATTATTTTCTTCTCTTTCACTAGTACAGAGAACTTACATGGATATAAATTTTGTGCAGATTTATAACAATTTTCTTAAGATAAATTCTTACAAATTAACTTATTAGGTCAAAGAGTATACTTGTTTTTCAGGCATTTTTTACGTATGACCAATTTTCCCTACAGCAAAGTTGTGCCACTCTGTGCTCCCAAAGCCTGGGAGAGCGCTTCTCTCTTTTCAGTTAGTATAGCAATGTAAGTTTTTTGTTTTTTTTTTTTTCTAGTGTGAAGAAAGAACCCATTTTCTAAAAGTGTGAATTTGCTAAGTGTCTTTATTCCATTCCCGTTTGTTGTCTTTTTACACTATTTTTTGAACGTATTAGTTTTTCTTTTTTCTTTTTTTTGAATGTATTAGTTTTTCAACCATCAATTATATCAATATATTCCTTATAGGTTCATACTTTGTTACTATGATGTCGGCTGATCACCTATAATTTCTCCTAGATTTTTATGGTTTAATTTAAAAAGCACATTTTTAATTCACCTAGAATTCATTTTGATGTTTCGTGTGAGGAAAAATGTCTTTCTACTTTTAAAAAACACATATATTAAAAGCTGTACATCCTAATCACATATTCTAATGATACTCTAAACATATTTGTAACTTATCTAAAATTATTTTCAATGCCAGTAGACAGTTATAAAGCCACATAAACACACTGCTCTGAGATTTATAAGCATACTTTGATTTTGATTAGAAGTGGAACAACTCAGCTTGATCACTTATTTCATACAGCAGACTTGGCTTTGATTGACTTTTTGCTCTCTCTAAAAATAAAATCTGACCTCAATTGGTGAAAATTCACCATCACTAAGGATATTTCAAAGGATTTGTACGAAAGGTACCCAAAAATTCCCAAAAGAGGATTTCCAAAAATATTCTCAGCGGTGGATTAAATGTCCTCCTAAATTGATTAATTTGAAATTGGCAGCACTAATTTTGTATTGTTGGGATTTTAAATTTTGGTTTTATTATTTAATGATTGTGTTTCTTATATTTTCTCTAAGAACCAACTTGCTAAGTGACTAATCTTATATATTAAATATATCTGGTGTGATTTCAAAATACCCATCTACTTGTGGGGAAAACCATTTATATCAAAGCAAGGAGTTGTGTGTGTGTGTGTGTGTGTGTGTGTGTGTGTGTGTCTATGTTTTATCCAGACTGATTCTAGGACATATAGAACATAGTATCTCATGAATAGATATAGTATTGGGAACATTTTTGTTAAACATATATTCTTTTTCTGGTAGCTTTAGGAATCAGAAGCACAGTAAACTAGGAACACATATCATACATTATGCTTATTAATAGAAATAAATGTTCTAATAACACTCTTTTTTTTTGGACAGAAAGTTTATTTCTAGAAGTACCAAAGAAAGCATAGAACTATATTTTAGGAAGTCCAGAAAGGGAAGTTTTATCTAGAGGTGGCAAACTAGTCGGCCTAAATTCTTCCTATTCACTGAAAAAAAATTTTTTTTCTGTCTTCAAATTGTCTTTTATTTTTGTCTTCAAAATGTAAATGCCATGGGGTAATTCCCGTACCCTGAAGCTACCACAGGCTCATCCCACTCCTGAGCCCTAAGGTATTTGAATTTGCAAACTCCAAACTGGAATTTTTCAAACACATCCAGCACTAATTAAATAAAACCCTATACATTTGAGAATTATGGCTATTTGTTTAAGAAAGGGCTATGATTAGAAAAAAAGTAGAAAAAAAGGGCTATGATTAGAAAAGGGCTATCATTAGAAAAAAAGTAGAGTAGAGGATTTATTCTTCAGCTCTGATAGGAAGAGTAATGGAATGATTTATTGAATGTTTTACCTTTGGAGTCCACTCACCTTGTGAACTATAACCTCTTAATTCTTAACTGGAAGTTCAAAGAGAGCTCATGCTTTGGGGTCAATTCTTTCTTTGGTCAGGGTGGTTCAAGGAGCACCAAGATCCTTGTACAAATGGAAGTCCCCTGGCCATTTCCCTTCTCTTTTCACTTCCAGCTTCATTCTGTACCTGCAGGGGGTCTTGTGCACACCTATGCAGGTGTTATAGCCACACGTTCAAATACCAGTTATGTCCATCTTTCCCCGGAGCTACCTTGTAGTCTCATAGTTGGTGCTGTTAGTTACCAAGAAATGAATACGGAAAGGGCCTCTTCAGGTCTTAGAAGCAAGCTCAGGGTCATTTGAGCAGAGTTTAGAAGGTTGGGCGCAGCCTTTAGATGGGCATGTCTTCTTAGCATTGTGTACTGTTCCATAGGAAGTAGCATGGCTGGAGAAAGGCCCCAGAAGTGTTCTCCAAAGTACAGGAGTCAGAGTGGGGGAACTTTTCTTGTTAGTCCAAGGGTAATAACTATTTCTTGGAACTAGAATCTTGGTGATTCATCTGGTCTTGGTTCCCAAACCAGCAGTTTCATTTGCCCTGTTCTTCCCAAAGACCACAGTTTTGCCTGGCACTCTGATCTTTAAGATAATACCTTCACTTCCTTCTGCTGATGACTTGGATTTCTGCCTGATGTTTGCTCCAAGCTTCTTGATCATCTTATGAATCCAGAGAGTTGAAATCTCCACTCAGCATCCTTTTAAAAAATGTATTATTAAAGTATGGTTGACATACAGTGTTACATTAGTTTTAGGTATACAATATAGCAATTTGACAATTCTATACATTGCTCAGTGCTCACCATGATAAGTGTCACCATCTGTTACCATACAATGTTATTACAATATTATTCACTACATTCCCTGTGCTGTACTTTTAATCCCTGGGCCTTATTTATTTTATAATTGGAAGATTGTTTTGGTACGATCATGGGGCTGACTGCTGGCCTTAACTCACATCATAGGCTACCTCTGGCTCCTTTTTCTGATTACCTATTGTGTTCTAGTAGGCTTACCTTCTAGCCTCATTGTCTTACCTGATTTGGAATCAAGCGAAGCTCCTATAGAAGAAATGCCAACATACACACTTGTCCTGGGCAGGATGGCTGCAGGCTTATAGAGAAGTCAGAAGACAGTTGCTACCAGTCACCCAGGAACAAACATCTTACAGCCATTCTTGTTAAGTGATTAAGAGACCATTTCAAGGTGGGCCTCATGTCCTTTTTGAATGTATGTACAATTATCTTAAAGGGAGTCAAGCAGATTTACCTTTAGTGTAGGCCCTACCTTGCAGAAGCATCCTAGCCTTTCTTCTTGCAAATGCCTGAAATTGCTTTAATGGGAATACAGTCTCTCATTCCATAATTAGCGACAAAAGGCTTAAAATACACAAGGCTGACTATGGTTAGGCATTTACAGAAACGCATTCACACTCAAGTGTCATCAATCAATCAGTTAACATCTATAAATGGCAGATATTAGATCTCTTCCTTTTTGATGAGTGTATGTGGTGGGAAAGATACTAGAAAGAAACTTAGAAAACTCAGTGCTTCTGCAATGTGGATGGACTTACCATTGAGATGGGGAAAGAGGAAATGAGCAGAAGGTTGGGAACCTAGAAGGCAGCATTGAAAATTTCGTGGATTCAATTACCTTCTCATTGCCAGATGGAATGTAGAATTCAGTCTTGATTCAATTCCACTGGAATTGGATTCAAGAATATAATCTACAAATGATTAATCAGTGATGTGATTATGTTTGAAGAACAAAGTATTACACTACAGATTCTGCAGAGAAGAGATAATAGCTATCTTCAATTTACATTTTGACACCTGAATGCACAGATACGAAGCAGCTTCTCATGTTGTGTGGAGTCCAGGGTAAATCTCAAATCAAAGCACAGGATTGGGACTGTCGTACAAAGCTATCCTCAAAGATAGTTAGCAATAAATTAATATAGTAAGAAACAGAATATGACTTTCCCATAGGAAAAGCAGAGCCACCCACTTGAAATGCCTACTTTGGAACTTGCAAACAAGTTTGATGTCAATCTGTTTTTCAGGATTTCTTGGCTTAAAGGATTTAGTTCTTCCTAAAGTAAACAAGCTAGAAGGCTCTGATTAGAAGTAGGCTGGAGTGCTTGGGTGGCTCATTTGGTTGGGCGTCTGACTCGATTTTGGCTCAGATCATGATCTCACAGTTATGAGATGGATCCCTGAGTCAGGCCCTGTGCTGACAGCACTTGAAAGCATGGAGCCTGCCTGGGATTCTCTCTCTCCCTCTGCCCCTCCACCCCATGTGAGCGCACTCCCTCTCTTTCTCTCTCTCAAAAAAGAAAAAAAATAAAAAGGAGGCCAGACACCTGATAGGATGCTGGGGGAAGCAATATTTTTGTCAAAGGATGCCTTGCTCCTTGCTCCTAGAAGCTAACACTAGAGTTATGGTGGCATTAGGGAGTTCTTAAAAATAGATAGCAATTAATTAATTAATTCAGTAACTAATTGCACATTTATTGAGGATCAATGAGAGATGTAGTATAAGATACCATGATTTGTTCTGATGACGAAACAAATATTAGCCATATAAACACTTATGGGTTTCTGTTGATAGAAACCAGCTAAAGTTAACATTGAACCCAGGGGAGATTTATTATAAGGAGATATGGCATTCTAAGCCAGCAAGGATACCAAACCTCAGGGAAAGATGCTTCAGGAGGCCATGGAACGTAGTCCTTTATTCCTGGGGCCATGACTGCCATCTCAGTACCTGGCACATGACTAATATTGCTTGATTAACAATTGTAGAAGATACTTGATTAAAGACCAATCAAAAAAGTAGAAGATACTGTAGCAGGAAACCCAGAAAGTGGTCAATTTCCATGTGTTATGTCTTTGCCTTTGCACTTGTGTTCTCTCCGCTCACTTGACAGAGAATGTTGCTGGTCCACCATCCTGGAATGTAGATATTACAATCCAATTACACTTATTAAATGTACGTGATTCTAACTGGATCAAAATAGATGCTTTGTCCCAAGAGGTGGCTTTGTCCTCATGACCAGGACTGAAATTATGTGGTAAAACATGTTCAGGGGGCGCACTTAAAGAGAACAGTTCTGAGTGATTTTTATTGCAGAATTGGTAACTAACGAAGCCAAAACTGGATCCTGCAGTAATAGGGCCTTTCAATATGTATAAAAATGTATATTGTTTCTCAGTGTTCTACATTGAGTCATCTCCATTCAGTCTCCCTGGAAACAGGCTACTTACACCTGTGTTTTCAAATAACCTCCTATAAGTTTGATTCCAAAATCTATATTTTTAGCATACAGCTCTTTCCTGAGCTCCAGATCCATATATCTGTCTTCTTACTTAATTTTCCATGGTTGTCTCTCAGACACTTCACTTCGGTGTGCTCAAAACTGAAATCGTCTTCCCTCCAAAATCTGTACCTCTTCCAGTATTCTTTAACATGTAAAGGTGGATGTTTTTTTTTTTTCAAATACACAGTAAAGGCTATGGTGATTACTGGCAAATTAGCGTCATTAGAGTCAAAAACATGGATACAAAAAGGACATCTTGGAATTTGGAATAGAAAATTAAAATCCGAAAGCTGCCAGCAATATCACACATTAATAAAAGGTTTGCCCACACACAGTCTGAAAACAAGATGTAATTTGGGAATTCAAATCAGTTTATTTGGCTATTGGAGGAAGGCTTAGTATTAGGGTGACTCTATATCCCAGTTTTCCTGGAACAGTTACAATTTTTTCCTCTTCACCCAGCATCTGTCTTGTTTTATATTTGTTTCCACTGTTTTATTTTATTATTATATATTATAATAATTATATTATATTTGATATTCATATTATTAACAGTTGAATTAAACTAGTCTTACATGAACTTAGTAGAACTCCACTAGTTTCTGTCATGTTCTCATCCAGTAATGTGTGAGTCATATGTAAGGTGAACAGAATTTATATTCTATCACTATTCCTAGTTTTGTCCAGGCACAGTGTGTCTAAGCTCTCATTTCATCCAAAGAAGCTAACTCCATGTGGTACCCATGGGGTAACGGGAGGGGTATTCTCCTCTGATGCCCGTGATGGTACTTGGTATACTAACCAGTTGTGCCACGGTCCATAGAGTGGTCTGTGAGATGCACAGAGTTGTCAATCAGTGAATTCGATGAGAAAATGGGAAATGACAGGTTGTGTATACATGAAACATAAGCAGTTAGTAAAGGTTGAGCATAGTCTGCCATGGGAAACACAAAGAATAATTTAAACAGTCGTGCTAGAATGATTTTGGTATTTATTATATGGTGCAAATCTCTATTCAATAGTTTTATTTTTGGTAATACCTTTATGTTTCCTAATATATTTCCTTTTAAGCAAAAAAATAAACTGAAAAAAACAAAAGTGCATGCTTGTTGAACAATTAAAAATTGGTTTACCATACCTCAAATATATTTTGACATTGACTATATAACCTGCACAAGAGGTTAGGTGACATTTACTATCCCCTATCCTCAGGGGACATAGCTGTACGTGTAAATAGAAGGTGACAATTTGCTAAGCACCATCAATATATACTACAAAAGAAATGTCTTTTGGAGGCTGAGTCCAAAGTAAACTATTTAACACGCGTATATAGTCAGTGTGTTTATATATCACTCTTTGAGACATGAGTTTTCATTTAGATCAGATGACAGCTCATCTCAGTTAATTTCACTTATTTTGATTCCAAGATTTCTTTTACATACAAAAAATGAGGTTATTGCTTTTATTTTTGACCCATTAGTAGGAAAAAAGAAACTCCATGAAGTGTTAGATGATGTCAATGTTACATCAATGTCATCAGATATTTCAAGTAGAAAATTAATTCCAAAAGTGGTTTAATTTTTTTCCCATCTAATTTACAGAATCCAAGTAAAACTTTTGAAAGTGTATTTTGTCATAGATGAAATGCATGACATTCCTGGAAACGGAATTGTAAATTCTTTACAAAGGGCAACACTGAGGATAAAATTGTTTTTTCTTACATTGATCATAAGAAATTTTGGAGTAGTGTGGAATCATACTAAAAACAATGTTTTTAACAAACTAAGAAAGTTATGAAGCGGATATATATGCAGATTTGGTCGTGGCACACATATAGCTCATAGCTATTTCCAAACAAACTGATGTATTCTACGCATCAAAATAGAAGTGTTATTGTTTTAGAAATCATTTATTTCGGAAATTTATTTTTTTGAGTAGATCTACTACATAGTACCACCAATAAAACAAGAACAGTTAGTTGGCCAAAGCAAAATAATTTTAAAATTCTACAACTTCCGTTATTTTCAGCATCCTCTTCAGCTCTTAAATCTATCCTGGTGTGGATGATCAATTATATGATTATCCTACCTTTTAAATAAAAGAGATCCCTGCCTATCCATTGAACAAAGACATAAACCGGGAGGTCATTTGACTCTTCCTTCTCACTCAAACATCCAGTCATCAAATAATCATATTTTAAACTAAGTTCCCACTTCTCTGTCACTATCTGAATTCAGTGCTTTCATGTTTCTCTCCCAAATTTCTTCAAAAGACTTCTGTCTGGTCTTCCCTTCCCCATCTGTCATCATTTCAATCCATCCTCCATACTGCTGTCAAAGTGATAGTTACTTAAAATCATTTGAAACTTCTCAATTTCCTACAGAATGAAGTTCAAGCTTGTTGTCATAGAAGGTTTATGCCTAGCTTTCCTATTTCACTTCTTGCCTCTTACCTCCATGTACTCTTTATTCCTTCCACATCTGTGCATCAAATATACTGTATTCCTTCAGGACATGAGACAGACAAAATTTGTTGAGCCTCTTACAATCTTTTTCCCTTTTTTCTGCTTGGCTCTTAGCCTAAGGTACATTCCTTTACCACAGCAACACACATGATCTATTGTAATTGTGGATTTTCTATCTTCCTTTGTAAACTGAGTTTCATTAAAACAGAGAGACTGTATTTCCTTTAATATTCCCAGTAATGAAAACACTCCCTTACACATAAAAAATGCAGTAAAAGTGAATACCAGGTAGAAAAATGAGTGTTGTAATGAGAGGGCAAAGGGATAAGTTATTTCCAGATAGAAAGAGGGGAAAATGCACACAGAATCTGAAGTTTTAATTGATCTTGTGGTATGTATAGGATTTGCACATGCAAAGATGGAGAGAAAACAATTGCAGGCAAAAAGTACAGCTGAAGAATATAAAAAGAATCTTGGACACAGTGAAAATTTAGTGTGGGTAGAGTGAATTAGAACAGGAAGTTGAGTGGTGAGGGATATTTGCAAGGTCCGGATCTAGATTCCCGATATCAGTCTAAAGTTCAGGCTTTATTCTCTTAAGAATGGGAAATACTCTGAGTGTTTGAATAGGAATCATGCATCTATAGCCACACGTCGTCTGAAAACTATATGTGAGAAGGCTTCATAGAAGGAAAAGAAAACTAGTTAGGAAATCATTGCATAGGCTGGATGAACCGTAAGTAGTGCTATTCTGGAGCCAGCTTGTACCTGCTAGTGAGAGCCAGTTGCTGTTTTCAGGAATTTTGTGAGGCAGTTTTTATATACAATCATTATATTAAAGGTTAAATTATGTAAACTTACAATTAAAATAATTTATATTAAAAGTAAAGTACTAAATACTCAAAATTATTCACTTCATACTTAGTTTACTATTATCTATGCATTTGAGGTTTACACATATCTACACTGTGCACATGAGATAAAATTATGTACTATTGCCTATCTCTTCCCAACTCAATTTTAGTGACATTACGGTAGTAGCTTGAAATTAGTCATGACAGAGCATTTACACTACAGTGATTGGCAAATGCTGCAATCATGACTTGAGTGTTTGGCGTGTTTATTGTCTAGATTTAAGAAAGTAATGAAGACGATTATAATAATGCAGATTAAACTTAAAATTATGTCTATAGTAGTTCCATTGTGAATACCACAAAAATTCATAGAACATTTTTTTCTTTTTTTAAAAGATTTATTTATTTTGAGAGAGGGAAAGCACAAGTGGGTGAGGGGCAGAGAGAGAGGGAGAGAGAGGGAATCCCAAGTAGGCTCTGCACTGTCAGTGCAGAACCCGATGGAGGGCCTCATTCCATGAACCATGAGATCATGACCTGAGCCAAAATCAAGAGTCAGACACCTAAACAACCCAGGCACCCCCGTGGAATATGTTTTCCAATAAAATAGAATTATCCAAAGGTGCCCATGTGATTACTGAATGAGTAAAGTTTCAACTTACGCCTTTATTTTTTTTAGGATCTTTACATCAGAACTTCATGTGTTCATCAATTGCAACCATGGGTTGATTGACTGTAGGTATGAGAGTTTGGTGAAGATCAACAAATGCATCGTGTGAGAATGAATTGGATCTGTGAAATTTACAGCAAAGAATAATATAGATTTTATTATAATTTTTAAATTGTGTGCTACACACCTTTTATATTAATAACATTTATATTAAATTTATGTATTTTTTTCTTGCATCTATCTAACTAAATCTATATCTATATTTATATCTATCTATATATACACACATTTTTCGGAGGGGGTGAATGACATATTGTACACTGCTGGCAATATGACCTTAGCAGTAAAAATGAGGAGAAAAGAATGCTTTCAAAAGTATTTGGAGGATACGTTACACAATGTGAAAGCTATAGGGAAGGGAATGAGCAGTGGTAAAGAGATGTATGAGGTTTTGAGGCTTGTTGAAATATATACTTTGGAGAAATATGAAGCACAAGTAGAAAAGATTTATGAGGAAGAACAGTTGAGTTTTTGACTGTTGTATAGATTTGAGAGTCATCTGCATTGAGGTGTCCCCAAAGTCACTCTAAAAACTATAAAAGGGAGAAAATAGCCTAGAGAGATCTATGAGAGGAAACCGAATCTTAGAGAAAAGGGAAAAAAGGGAAATGCAGAGAAAGAATCAAGAGTAATCAAAGAAGTGGGAAGAGATCAGGAAACTACGGATGGGGTGATAGGAACCTGGGAAAGAGAAAATGCCAAATAGGACATTGTCAATAGAGATGGAGAATTTGCAATCAAAATCTGTATTGTGTTTGAAACAAGTAACCTAAAGGGGAAAAATTAATATTTAGATTAGAACAAATCGCCACAGAACACAGTAAAAGATAGAGCATATGACGTACATGTTCTCATAGAAGAATCGGGAACACACAAGTAATTTATCTTCCAGAATATCTGTAGGTTTGTTTAGAACCTCAATTAAACTCTAGGGGATTGCATTTAGACTGTCTTGACAAAAAACACAAATATAGGCTGTAGATTCTGAGTCTTTGAAAGAATTTTCCCAATACCTCAAAATCAAGTCCAGGAATGGTGATTGTAGTTGGCAAGTTCTGGTATTAGGAGATCTCAATTACTCACATGAGAGCAAAATCCAAGAGTTAATCCGAGTGATTACAAAGTGAAAGACATGTGGGCGACATACCTAACACAGACACATACTCATAACTGAAGTGTGAGCTTTATTTGATAAGGGTTGTGACAGAAAATGGATTTGGAAGGAAACTGGACGGCAGGCTTTGTCAGCTTTCTCATCATTCAGGGGGTTATGCCATGCTGAGCAGCTAGAATCCACACTGCAGCAGCGGCATTAATAGGGCAACTCTGGCCTTTCTGTTTCCCACTAGGTGCAATGAAAAATTGACAAGACAAAGTTATATCGAGAAGGTTGCTATGTCCCTTAATTACACATGAAAAACCAGAATTTTCTAGAAACTGGAGAATTGGGCCAGGTGATTCTCCTGAGATTTGGGAACTTGTGTTCTACATATTCTGGATATATTACCTTGATAATCTACTTTGAAGAGATTTCCCCTACAAAATTGGAGATCCCTAGAAGTGACTTGCATTTTATTAGTATTGTTGTCAATATTACAGTTTTATGATTTCTCTCTTACATATAGCAAGGTCACTTGACATTTAATATACTTCTTTGGCCAAACTTAAAGTGGAATTCCTATCAGAGTATGAACACACTGCATAGTAGTATTTTTTTTAAATTCATAAAAATATTTCTCTGCGTGAGCTTAAAGGCAAGGAGAATGTTATGTAAGGGGGTAGGGAAAAACCAGGTATATATATGCCCCCTTTCCAAAGAAGGTCACATTCTGAGGCTCTGAATGGATATGAATTTGGGGGGTGGGTACTAGTCAACCCACAGCAGCTCATAATTGAGTTAAAAATTTTAGAGAATATTAAAATAACTATAAAAATTACAGATTGAAGTTTTCTAAGTAATGAAGATTTTATTTGGATTTATTTCATATCATATTCTCACTCATTTTTCATTTAGTTTAATTCCTCCTTCTCTAGTTGCTCCTGTCTCAGAAGGCTATGTCTTAACCAATGAGAAAGGATAAATTCGCCCCTGTGGTTGATATTTATGAGAATGCAAGGTGACAGGTAAGCTGATGCACTCTTTCTAAATATCTGACCCACAAATGTAGCCAGACGCTTAAAAATAAAATCTGTGTTTCCTAGCTGTGTGGTTATATTAATATCAGACTAAGTGACTTCAAGAGAAGGAGTATTGCCAGAAATAAAGAGGGCATTTCATAATGATAAAAGGGTCAGTTTATCAAGAAGACATCTTAAATGTGTATTCGTCTAATAAAAGAGTCTCAAAATCTGTGAAGCAAAGAAGATGCACTTAAATCCACAATCACAGCTAGACATTTTTAATACTCCACTCTCAGTAACTGATAGAACATATAGACAAAATATATCAGTAAAGATATAGAAAATTTGGACAGTTCTGTCAAAACTCTTGGCCCAAACAGTATTTTATAGAACATTCCACCCAACACGGCAGAATACACATTCTTTTCAAGTACATATGGGAAGTTGACCAAGAGAGACAATAGCACAGGTGAAAAAAATAAATGATTTATTTTTACAAAAAGGGAAATTGCACAGAGTATATTCTCTAACCACAACAGATTTATATTAGAAGTCAATAACATAGAGAAAAATCTCCAAATATTTGGATACTTAAAAAAGGGTATGCTTTATGAATATGATCTCAACCCTTAAAAAGAGTGCCGGGAAAACAACTTATCCAACTCTCTGAATTCCAGGTAGGTACAGAAAAGTATCCACTAAATTGATCAAGAAAATGACCACTCAAAAGCAAATAATCCTTTTAAAATGTGTAAGTAATAGGGCTCCGTAAGGTTGTCTTTGCCATTAACCCTAGGCTGGCTGCATCAAAAAAGATGTATTCAGCATTATGAACGAGCCTTTTAGCTATCTTAAGATTATTGAGATAGATGCTGTAACTTTCCATGGTTCCATCTTCTCTTAAAACCTCTAGAATCTCAAAGACTTCCTGGAGCTGCAGAGGGTGTTGCCAATCATCGTGGAAATTTAAAGTAAATGCTTTTTCTACAGATGTTAATGTCATTGTTTATTGACTGTTTACTCAGCTCAGATGTAATTGGGGTCATTAGGGATCCGGTCAATACCTGACCTTTTCCAATAAAGGGTGCACGCTGTGTTACTGGGCCTCACACCAGCCAGCCCTTACGTGGCGCGCAGCTGTTCCCACAGCGCAAAGCAGAAGCAGAGGCGCCATCCATCGCTGAAACTTTTTTGGGAAAAAAAAAATCTTCTGCTGTAGACATGGTGTTTCAAAAATCAGACAAAATATATTTCATGGAAAATCTATTTTGAGATCGACATTCATTTGAAAAGCTAAAACTAGCATCCGGATAAAAAAAGGAAGGGATGAAACATCAAACTGAAAATATCTTTCTATATTGTGACATTTTCGCAAATGTAAATGAGACCACCTTTAAGGCTGTCACAAGCAAAGAAATTCAACTGGGGTCTTGATGACTGAAGGGATGTTAAAGAATCTCTCATCAACGGACCACAAAGAATAAAGCGAAAACTATCCGTAATGTGCAGATGTTATCAGGATGTGACTTCAGCACAACCCCACATCCTGATAAGGAGACAAAACTGCAGATGTTTAATATATTACAGGAACTAACCACAAATTCTGTTTTGCTTCTCCAACTTTATAATGTTTAATTTTTTTACGACGTGAATTGCACTCTGGAAGAACTTCCTCTCAACTTAATTACTTCGTAAGTCTAAATGCCCACTGCTAGGATGAGGCGAGTTCTGGGTGAAGTGGTCCAGAGATTCCCCCTCCCTGGGTGCGGGGCAGTGTGAAGGATGCCTGGAGGGATTTGTGTAAGTCGTCATATGCAGGCATGAGGAGAGAGTTCTCATTGTTGTGTGATAGTGGAACCCTAGGTGTGAGATAGAGACCTCGCACTGATTTCACAACAAACCTGCTTTAAATCTGCCGGAGTCCTGGCAAACCAAAAGAATTCATAGAAACTCACATTTGTTAAACAGAGCAGAAAATATTTGGAGATGCGTAGCAAATAGTTCTGCCCAGATGACTTCTTCTTCTGAAGTTAAAAATGATAGAGTAATGATTTAATAGATTATTTTACACTATTTCGAAAGAAATTATTTGCCTTGGTGTGAATTCTGTTTGGGGGAATGCTGGGTATTCTTTTTTTATATTCTCGAAACCAGCCAAATGTCAAGTCATGAAAAAGTTGTACCAAGACCTCTATTTCTTTCATTTTGATTAGTTTAGATACAGTCATTTTCCAGGAAAGTTTAAAAAAAAAAAAACAGTCCATTTATTCTGTTCAGATGCTGTTTTTGACCCCATCTCTAAGTGAGTGTGGGCGGTTGGGGTGGAGTAGGGCAGGTTGGTACCCTGTTCTGCCACCCACTGGCAGTTTTTCTTCTCTTCCTCAGGGAGCCAACCTTGCCCTTCAGGGCCTTTATGCCAAACAAGCCTACATTGTCTGGATCAAAAGGACGGAAGATTACAGAATAAAAACACAGAAAAAGGAGAAAAAGGTAATTTTTTGAAAAAATAGGATGACATCTTTGAGATTAAAAACATAAACCATGCTTATTAGTTTTTTGGGGATGGGCTTGCACTTTAAAAAAAAAAAGTAATTTCTAATCAAAAGAGTAAATGTAAGAAGCATACCCAAGATTTTATTTTTACTTTTAGTGGGAGTGATTAAGTCTGGTGTTTATAAAGATGAAAAATCAGGGACAGCTATCACCCAGAATCAGAACTGGCTTAAGAAATAGTCTTGAAAAGAATTTTCTTTGAGATTCAGGAAGGAATAAAGGGGGTTAACATATATACCGTACTTGATTCCAGAGGGTAGTGATAGAAGAGGAAAATAAAAAGTAGAGCCCTGCTTTATCTTAGAAGTTTCAAGTAAGCAAAATAATGGCATTCTGGTGATTAGAAACAAACCAAACCAAAGACAAAGCCATTCCTGGT
The DNA here is from genome assembly GCF_014898765.1 of Herpailurus yagouaroundi. Classification (NCBI taxonomy): domain Eukaryota; kingdom Metazoa; phylum Chordata; class Mammalia; order Carnivora; family Felidae; genus Herpailurus; species Herpailurus yagouaroundi. Next base: position 84,685,356 of record NW_024412377.1, read on the forward strand.
TTTAAACCAAAGACAAAGCCACCCCTGGGTTTACAGCACATTTACATATTTATGTCCACGTGGGATGGATGCAGCAGAAAGTGAACACGGTTCATCTGTAAAGGTTGGCTTATTGTCGGTCTGTGTTCTCTGTATGTTTCTAGTCCCAGTGCTCGGCCCAGTGTTGGGCACATTAACACTGGCCAATGATGTGAGTTGAATTAAATCATTGAACAAGAGAAAAGAACCCCATTCTGGATATCAGACAAAGTAAAGGATTCAAATACGTGAAGACTTCCACACTCTCTGTCTAAAGGACCATCTCTACTTGTAAGAAAATTTCATGGAATTTTTATGCCAGGGTAGGCGACTACAGAGGGAATGAAAGAAATTCTTCAGTGTAAGGTGGTTCCACCTTCTGCTAAGATGTGACCGCCAAAAAAACTCAAAAATATTTTGAGGAGATGCTATCTGCCAAAGGGATTACCACAATACATGTAGGATCAAAGAAAATTCCACATTTTACCCTGGTGATTAGCTGTAATTAAATAAAGTAAGTCTTTTTAAACTTCATTAGCAGCAAGACGTTTGCTACAGCAGAGTGGGCACAAATCATCCATTCTTAATTAAAAGATAATCCACAGGATGGCCATAATCTTCTTCTAAAAATACACCATTTCCCCCTGAAAGACTTTCTCATCAAATGAGGATAAATAACAGTTTCTATGAGTTTAAGCCATGAAGGAATGGATGCTCCTCCCGTTTGCTTGAGTGAGTGCTGAATGTGGCTGATAACATCACTTTGGCATGCTATTATCTAAAATGGTAGAATACCTCACTTCAGCAAAGTCTGACATAAATCTTTGAAAACAAAGACATTGCATATGTATGAGCTGAAATAGATATGACAGTGTTGGCACATTAATATTCCTGTCACTAGGGGGTTTCAAACTTTTAAAGAGAGAATGGGAATGAATTCAGTCTGTAGCTGGTAAAATAAGGCAGCATACAGTAGGACAATTAGGCATCACTAACCATAGTAAAATATGTACAGAAAAAGGGTTCCCCTGCTCCCTGACTTTGGTAAAAAATGACCGTGGGATTATCTCTTGGGAATGCCAAGAATAATTAATTTGGTTTAGAGATTTGCATGGTTGTTCTAAGCATACTAATAAGAATGTTCCGTGAAGACCAGTCCCAATCAATAGAAAAGAGAACTGTTTTTCTCTTGTGTAGCCACTGTGGTGGTTCATGGTAACAGATGTTTCCACTTATTCCACAACAACCCTCATTAAAAGTAACCGTGAGGCCTAATTGAATAGTTCTCCTCCTAGTTGGATTGGTGCAGAAAATAGTCCTATTATTGTATATTCCACAATTATTTCGTTTCCTGTTTTTGCTTGCTGATATGAAAAGCTTTACCATAGCGTTTTTTTTTTTGTTTTGTTTTTTTTTTTGCTGAACTCCCCAGGATGAAGTAAATGGGTGAAAAAGAAACTTCTTTTCACTCCATCTGACTCTGTATGGACTTACTATGTGTTGGGAAGTATCTACTTACAAATGCGAAGTATTTTTAGAAAAGCCTTATAAATCATCAAATTCTCGAAAATCACCACTTACCAGGGAAGATGACATAACAGTTGCATTCGATTCCGATCCTTCGGTAGGGGGGTGAGCAAGTTATTATTCAACACTAGGTCTTAATGAAAATTCGACACTACGTTACACTTAACGGTGTTTGAAGCCGATGTGGAAATGTTAGAAGTTTTCTTTTGGTAAAACATATGCATTGGCCTGGTGAGTGGAAATGAGGGGCTGCTTAAAAGATTTTTTTACCCAAAGCTTTTTGGACACATTGCTGTAACCCTGGGAGGCTTGGTCTGAGCCCTGAACAGCAGTTGCCCAGATGCAGAAAAAAGGCTTCAAAACCTCTCCTTTGACAAAGAGACATGAAATAATATCTGACAAAGGCATCGCAAGCAAACATGATGGCAAATCAGCAATTATACAGGCGACAAAGGAGAGCACATCTCACTTCCAAATGTCTTTTTTCTTCTTCTTCACATTTTACTAATAACATCTCATAGAGGTGCTTAGGTCAGTATTTTTAAAAACAATTTAATATATGACTGTGCTTTGGGTTTGGTTTAACTCCTTTATTACACTAATGCTATTTGTCATTTCATGCATGTGTCAGCATTGTTTTTGAATGGCAAAAAAAGGTTGGGAATAAACCAAGCACAAAGAAAGACACTTGCAGCTCACTCTAGGTAACTTTGTTTTAGAAAGGAATAAATACTCCACCAAGATAGTCTAAACAGCACTTGCTGTCTCTTAAATGGAGTCCTTTGTGGAAGGAAGAGGACCTACAATGAATCAAATAATATTGGTGAAGAAAAAATGGCAGCAAAATTGACCAGATCCAAACTGCATAGCTTCAATCTTTGATCTCCAACTCTCTTGCTCTTGAATTTGGAAAATAGGTAAGAGAAAGGCTTTTAAAAAGGAGTTATAAAGTTAAATTTAAATATGAAAATATTTACCTTTTTTATCAAATAACATACCATGAAAAATTTACATTTGCAAAATTAATTTTGAGCCCATCGTATAATAAATCATCATTAAAACCCTATGTGCCCAACGAATTCAAGCCCAGGCTTCAACCGGGATGGATATGAAGGAAAACAATAATGATAATAAAAGTAATAATGATAACAATAATAATAAATGAGATGGAACATGTACTTCACAAATAACTGCAATACACAGTTCCTCAAAATCTCTGCGTTTTTATTGCATAATGATCAATCTGCTACTGATCAAAGGTATGCTGTACCTCAAATAAGCAAAATGCTCATGGTGTGAAATTAATGACATGAACTGTAAATGAAAACAAAGCTACTTAGGCCTTTAAAATTATTTTCTTTCTTGTGGATTCATTGCAGAAAAATAATGAATTGCAGCCTCTTCTTTCCTGACATATTTGGGATAGTTCACATGACTTTGAAATGGCTTAAATATTTTACCACCCACTATAGAATGTTCTGAAGAGGGGAAGGAAAACGTGTATTTGTTTTGCCGGTGGTCATTTCTTACTGTCTCATTTAGTATGTAGGAGTACAAAAGGTATACTGTTAAAAGGAAATGAAGAGCAAACTTAGTCAAATGTATTTGAATGCAAGAATATAAGGGATATATTAGAAGATGCTTGATGACTAGAAATCAATCCATTTACCACATGGTCTGTTAGTATAAAGATTCTGCAAGATCTCAGAGAATCTCGTGTGCTAATCAAGTTAATTAGCTGTAGATAAGGATACTCTTAAAATTAGGTCTGTAAACACCAGACTTTTATTTTATTTTTTTATTATTTATTTATTTTTAAAATTTTTATTACATTGATTTATTTTTGAGAGACAGAGAGAGACAGCACAAGTGGGGGAGGGACAGAGAGAGAAGGAGACACAGAATCTGAAGCAGGCTCCAGGCTCCGAGCTGACAGCACAGAGCCCTTCTTGGGGCTCGAACTCACAAACCATGAGATCATGACCTGAGCCGAAGTTGGATGCTCAACCAACTGAGCCACTCAGGCACCCCAGTAAACACCAGGCTTTTAAAAAGCACTAACAAGGTGTAGTTTTTTTCCCAATCCCGTTCACATAAAGAAATTTTTTTTTTTCAATTTACACCCTCACAATTTGTTTAGGATAATCTCTTTTGTTCTATCAGATCACATAGATTGAATATTTTGTGGTATTATGTTTTCTGATAACAATGCGAGTCAGAATTTCAGCATACCACGGATAAAGCTATCATATTCTTTTATTCATTACATATAACATACCTATTGTGATTTAGACCCTTGAAAAGCCAGCGTTTTATTAAAACATTTCTAACATATAAAGATATTTGATTTTAAAGATATAATATACCATGTCTTGCTTATTTGAATTAAACATTTGTCTCACATATTAGTACACCACACACTTTTCCTTGTTTGGATCGAACCAGAATGACCATGTGCTTGATTCTAAATGCGGTTGAAACATTTCATACGATGATCATTTAACACGCAATGTAGTAAAGAAATATCTACACACAAGTATGCATTTGGTATTACCAATGAAGAATACACCTGAAGTCAATGGTACCGTTTAATCTTCCATGCTATGGCATTTCATTTTCTAGCAAAACAAGTCTTCTGTCTTCTGCTACCATTTTATATAAAATAAATAAAACACCAACTTCTTTCCTTATCCTTGCATTGCTTACTCCTCCAAAAAAGATACGTTTTATAAAAGAAGTCGTTATATCAAGATGTATGTCTGCTTTCCTTCAGAAGACAGATTAGAGCATTTCAGCTGCCACTAAAGTTGTCGCTCTTTGTAACAAAATGTAATGCTGCATATATAAAAATGCAAAGTGTAATGTAGAGTCAAATGTCTCTCAGCACAAGAGTTGTTCGTTTTAGCACCCATTTTGTTGGTATTTATCAACTTACTAATTATAGGCAAATTGCTTCCAACACGAAAACTGTGATGATTAGCAGTTTTTTCTGCTAACTCTAGTCTACTGTAGTTCCGGTAAAGAATGTCAATAATCCAGATTCCTTTCTTTTTCCTGGCTTAGAAAATGTAAAAATAAATTCATCAGGCTAGCATTTCTCAACTTTCGGGAAATGTGGTTTGGAAGGATGAGGGAGGAAAAAGGAAAAAGAGATGGATTAAATATATCGAATCAGGAAGGTCTACTTGCTACCTCCCATCATTTGGACAATCGTGAAGGCTCACTGGAGATTGGTCTATGACAAAATGGAATTAGGCAATCCCAATGTAATTAACAGAGTAGCTGCATTTGAGCATTTGCACAGGAAATGCATCAATCGCTAGAACCCAGCATGCAATCTCTATATTAAAGGGAGGAAGAAGATTCTTAAGCACTACCTCATATGCTATCATTGATACCTAGCAAAAGGCTGGCATGTATTGTTTTAAACCTCTCATCTAACTCTTCAGCAGAGATCTATGATATTACTCGGTTAGACATAAAACAGTTTGTAACCTTCAGACCTCCATTACAGTCCTTTAAAGTGTGCTCAAATGAAAATGGGAGTAACATGCCAATCTAGAAAATGTTTTCATAACATGCAATACTATAAAAGGTTGAATTTTCTATCACCATTGCTAATTTCAACCATTTGTTTCTCATTACAATAAGTAAACAAGATTAAATGGAAAACCTTACAGTTCACAGAGTACATTACACAGCAGAAATGTCTGTAGCGAATACGGACTTAGTGTCTTAACCAACTTATGTGCCTCTAAGTGACTATTTCTCCTTGCTATGAAGTTTTTACAATTTTAAAGTTATATTGGCAGGTTCCAGTCAACAATGATGTCTGCGATGGCCTTCTTTCTCTAATACATTGCTTTTAGTCTAATTGCTTATTTGCAGTCTCAGCAAGCAGAGAGAAGAATTTTATCCTCTTTGCCTTGTCTCTGAATACTAACTAGCTGGCCCAGCCGAGGCTCTCTAAAGAGAGAAACTGCATGAGGGACACACTGCATTTGACACAGTCAAGAGGTAAAAGAAAGAGCAAAACAAAAGTCTATTCAGGACTGAATCCTCTGATATTCTCCCCCATCCCCCAACTCCTTTAAAAATAAAGCAAAAGGGGGCAAAACCCATAAATCCATGCCTGAATGCCTGAGGTTGTCAGAATAAAGGACAATGAATGACAGGTGACTGTCAGTATAATTCTCAGTCTCCAAGTTATCACTTTTTGGCATTGTTGAACAAAAAAAAATGTATACATAACAAGGAAATATGTCATGTGTTCTCTGTGAATGCGCACAGTTCAGTATAGGAGAAGCAGCTAAGTATTTCCACATGGGCACATGGGTTTCTCTTCAGTTCCGTGTATTTTTTGCTGGAAAATGTTCTGAAATTATGAGATGTTTTTCTAGTGACAATAGTGCTAAGTAACTTTGGGGAAACTGCTGAAGGGTTATGAACCTGGCTTTCGCTTAAAGTTTTTTTTTTATTTAAAGAATGGGAGATCTGACTTGATAAATAAAACCCCTTGCACATGTTGCTAAAATTCTAAAAAAGAAGCAGGAGCCCACTGATGAGAGTTTTTCTGTTTGATTTTTAAAAGGCTTCTCTCAAGCGATTTTCCCCCAAGATCTCTTTACACTTTCATCTTCAGAGACTGCCTTAATCCTCCGGTCTTTGTTGTTCCAATGTCTGATCAGTTTGTTTTAAAGTCGCATCTACCCCACATTTGCTAGAACTGAAACTTGACTTCAGGCACTTGCAGTTATAAATCCCTACAAACGTGCAGGCTTTCCAGAGGAAGGTGGAAAGTGCCGAAACAGAGAAGGTTTTGATGATTATTTAAATCATGTGTATTAAGTTGTCTGCTGCATGAACTACAGGTACAGAGAGATAACAAACGTGAAGTGACGGGGTAATTTGTAATTAAAATAAGCTTGGCCTCCTTCTCAGATTACTGGCACACTCCAGTCGGTTGACCATCTGTGGTGGAAGGACAAAGATTCTATTCTCAGTTCCGCTGGGCTACGGAAGGGACACCACTGCCCAGAGCTCCAAGTTTCGAGGTCTTGCCATGGTAGGCATGAAGACAGTTCATTGTGGCCAACCTTCTGATGCCAGGTGTAACCATGCGATGAGCGGAAGGAGTATGGAGACAGTGATCTGTGTCCCTCTAAGCACTCACAGGGCATTATTCAGGCAAAGCTCAACTGCTGTTACCGCCCCAGCAGGTGTTACTACACATTTCCAATCTTTAGAGAGAGATGAAGAGAGAAGGAAGAGAGTGCAAGTGAAATAAAACAAGAAAAACAGGAGAAAGTTAATTTCCTTGTTACATCTTTTATCTTTTGCCTGCTATGAAGGAAAAAAAAATCTTAAAAGGTTGAACATGAAAGAATGCTGTATATTTCACAATGAAATATGAACCATCTTTTGTTTTACTTTTAAGTTCAGAAATGCAGAGTACTTGACAGGAAACACTCGTCTTATGTAGACTTCAAGTCAGTCTTCAAGCAACCTATGTGTAGGCTATTTAACAAACTGATCATATGAGAGTTTTCCTCAGTTGCATATGAAATCTGTGCACAAGTAAGTGAACAAGATTGTTGAATTCTGTTTTCATTTTTTACTTATAGCAGGTATACCTTAAACTGCAGCCTTTGCATATTTATTTTAGAAGGTCGAGCAGAAATGATTATATCCAACACCTGAAGAGTATTTTTGTATGGTCTTTCTTTATAGTGATTATATTTCTACTGCCTTTGATAATGGTCTTCATGAAAAATCTCCTAAGGTAAACAATACATTTAAAAATCTTCCTGTCATAATTGATACCGATAGGTTTATAGCTATGAAACTTGAAAGTCAGAGATAAAATTGTTTTAGAATACAAGATTAATCTAATATTGCTTTTGGTTATTAGGGCATGGAAGTTATGTGGGACACTGATATGAGCCAAAGATTGAATGTGAGAGGAAACAAGAGGCCAACTTTTAACTTTTAACACATGAAATTAAATATGTGCATGTTAAAAGAACAGATCTCTATCTTATTTGTTTATTATTTATTTATTTAGTTAGTTAGTTAGTTAGTTTTTTCTCGGGGAGAGCTCAAATGACCCAAAATTAAAGATTACTCTTCAGTAACTGTGTGAAAAGTTTTTCTTAATGATAGTCAGAAAGTAGAAAGAATTATGTAGTGAATAGTAACTACTTCATACTAGAGCCTTTTCAAAATGAAGATATTTAATTCTTCATTTCATTTATATTTAATAAGGTACCCACTATACAGTTGAGGAATTCCAATTATTTTGAAAAATAGTGACCCATAGGTCAGCCCTATCTTGACAATTTCTGGTTAAGAGTTCAAGGAAAAAACTCAGGGTCTTAAAAATATAAAAATCTATGTAGATTATCATCATCATGAAAGAATGGTTCACTTATTTTATGAATATGATGATTATTTTCTGTGCTATTTATTCTTATGAAAACTGTTAGTTTCTTTGATGATGAAGAGAAAGGTGTTCAAGTGATAAAATATCCAGCTGACAGTCATTCTTAAAATATTAGGTGATAAATGCTTTCCTTCTGAAATCTATTCAGCCTAAATGCATTACTCACTGTATTTAGCCAATATTCATCCTGTAGCTTATAATGATATAGTGTCAGGGCTGAGAATTTGAGCAAATAATTACTGAGAGCCAGGTGCCAGGGAAGTGGCATGGCAGACACGGGGACTTGTACTCTAGATTGAAGGAAAGGAGGTTTAGAATAGGTCTGGGAGAGGAGAAAGGGCCTTTTCTGGAAGAGGAATGAAATGAGCAGACACAGATGTGAGGATGAGTATAGGTGGGAAATATCCAAACTCTGAATTTCCCTTTGCATAAATAGAAAAATGACAGTGATGATAGATAAATAGATAGATAGATAGATAGATAGTTGAATAGGTAGGTGTTGAATGGAGAAACTCACACTGGGAAGCGAAACTCTGTGGTGATATTTTAGTGAAGCTTATTAAATAGAAAAATGAAATAAAATATAAATAGAAAATTTATATCATTTAAAACTTATGAAGGAGATGTTTATCTTAATATAACAAATATTGAGAAATAGGGAAAGAGGGATTGAAAACCTAGCAATTTGAACTTTATCACTTTTCTGTCTGAGGATGGAAACTCAGGTTAGATATTCATGCAACAACTGGAATGACGCAACTGTGTTCTTCCTCCACCTGCTCTCTAGGACTGCAGTTCGGAAGACAGTGGAGCAGTGACTCGCACAGCGCTGGTTGAGTATAAATCGGTATAATTTCTCTGAAGGAAAAAAATTAAATGCCCTATAGGTCAAAAACATTGAAAATGTATAGATACTAACGATTCTACTGCTTGGAATTTATCCAAAGTAAATGGTCAGATAATCCAGGTCATTAAAATAGAATCAACCTAAATGCGAACTGTACAAGATTGACTCAATAAATTATATTATATCCAGATGGCCATCACTGTGTAATTCCAGCCATGAAAAAACATCACTCTTGACAATTGTTTCAAGTTTGGGTGAAGTGGAGAAGTTTTCTTCATCAGCAACCCTTGGAATTATGCACAGGTAGTCTATGGTGGGTATTCCTACTTCGTACTAGATGAGATGATTAATCACGTGTATCTCCTCAACTATGCCCTATAGGGAAGCTGTTCTACTACGGTACATATGGCTGTTTGCCACCCATGTTCCTCCAGTGGGAAGGTTCGGTTTGATTACCAAGTAGGAAGTTGCTCTTTACATTTAACGAAATTGTAAATACTGATTATTAGAGCAAAATATAGAAAGAAGGTATAAACTGTGTTCACAGTAGGATGGTCCGTAGAAATCCCTTTTGCTTTACCTGGGTCCTGAAGGGAAAAAAATAATAAAAACTGGCTAATATCTGTCAGAAAGAAGCAGACGTATGAGTAAGGATTTTTCAGAAAACTATATAAAGCTATCACAATGGTAAAATTAAATTTTTCTTCACATATAGGTTATATATCTTTTTTATGAATGCTTTTACACTTACTTCAAGTGTTAAAGTGAAAACCAATTGAAGCTAGAAATTCTCACAATTTCCATGGAGTGCTACCCTTGAAGGTTGCAAACGTCTGCTCATTACAGTTTTAAATGCATTTATTTAAATCTAGCATTTATTTCCCTTTTCCACCTGTAAATAATGCTTTGGTGACATCAAAGATTTACTTTGGAGAAGACACTACTTCCTCAGAGAACAGCTTTGGGACAGCAGTCAAAAATCTTTTATTAGCCCACTCCAAGAGTGTCCCTCTCTACTTGAAGGGAGACTGGACTTTGTGCTCCTCAGGGGCAGGTACCTGACGTTAACACTGGGTTCCAGCAGCACCCACACTAGAAAATACTAAAGAAATGTTTGTGGCAGGAAGAATACTCTGAGATAATCCCCATTTCATCGAAGTTATCTATTGATTGTGCCTTAGGCACATTTTGCCCCTTCCCCCTGCCCACTGGTTATCATCCACCTGACCACACCTGCTGAAACCTTGTGTCACTATCTCTACTATCCGTTCCTGATTAGCTGATGCCACTGCCACTTTCCTGTCTTAAAACACATTGGGATTTTTGTCTATGCCATTCCCGAATATCACGTCTATTCTCTTACTTTATAAACTGTCTTTCATGATTACATGCATTATATGTCAGTAGTGGTTCTTCCTTGTAAGTAACAGACACCAACTCTGGTTAACAAAAGTGAAAGGGAACTAATTGGAAGAATATGAAGGTGAGGCTGGAGGCTCACACAATTAACAGGACACTTGTAGACCAGACTTCAGCCCGTGATCCAAGAGAACTCAGGAAGGACAGGATTACCACAGTAACTTTCCAACAGCTGAGATAAAGTGGTCACAATGTCATCACGGGGACAGTTGTTCTTGAGTCATGCAAGTTCCTCCCAATGTCTTAGCAGTGAAGATCTAATTGACAGAATTAAGGTGTTAGATAGAACCTCCTGGTCTACTGGTGTTCCAGGAAAAAGAATGATTGGACTCCCCTCACTTTTGTAGAAGGGAGGGAGTGGCATGGAATTCACACACAAAGGAAGGGAGGGGATTTCCAAAAAGGAAACTGAGGGGTCACTAGGGAGCAGCCATCTCTTTACTAACCTCTGATTCAATGATTAGTTTTGGAAGCACAGGGGATTGCCTTTATACTGCATAATCTGTTAAAAGGACCACTAAAGCCTTGGCCAGTAGATGGCCAGGTATTTGCTTATAGGAAGGAAGAGACAGATGGAGGAAGAGATAATTTAATATTTATTAAAATTGTATGCCTGGGTTACATGTACGCATGAATGCAGTCATTATTCTGTAGCTGAAACAAGTCAGAGCCAGGTAAACAGACCCATCCAGAAGGCTCCCTTGTAAGACCTGTGTTCCATGTGCACTGAGGTTATGCAAAAGCGGGAAAACCCACAGGTTAACAGAAAATTGATATAAGAATGCTATCAGTGCAGAATCTATTAAAAGTATTTAGTTAGTTGTTATTGGTATTATTTTTAGTAGTGGTTTATTATCAGAGTTAAGGCTTCTCTGCTAGTGCAAGAGTTCCTACATTTACCTTTTTAAAATTACCCTTTACTGATTATCCAGCTTGTCCAAAAATTCCACAGAGGAAAGACAAAGCCCTTTATTTATTTATTTATTTATTTATTTATTTATTTATTATTTTTTAATGTTTATTTATTTTTTAAGGAGAGAGACAGAGTGTGAGTGGGGGAGGGGCAAAGAGAGAGGGAGACACAGAATCTGAAGCTGGCTCCAGGCTCTGAGCTGTCAGCCCAGAGACCGATGCGGGGCTCGAACTCACGGACTGTGAGATCATGACCTGAGCTTAAGTCAGATGCTCAACCAACTGAGCCACCCAGGTGCCCCACAAAGCCCTATATTTAAATCTCTTTCCATTGTTATGGTGAGCCTCTGTGGTGATTTTTGGATGATCTAGCAGTCAAGTATTGTATTAATACTTGGTATATAATGGTATAGTAACCATTCTTTTGAAGAATTATACAATGAATAATCTTTCCCAGTGATAAGCTAATACAGTAAGTTATAAAAGAAGCTAATAAGATGAGTTAACTGCAAAAAACCCCTGTCCTCCCCAATCTAGAAAATGTGATGGGAAGTAAGTGCATTCACCAGACTCATCTTGCGAAAGGGATATTTGCAGTGTGCTGGCTTTACTTAGTTACCTTCTCATTTCAGAGTTCAGCCACACAAGGGAAGATGAAAATGAGAATGCCAGGAAACTTGCATCCATCCCCCTTTCCTATGACTATGCCGGCTGCCAAAGTGCTGACCAAAGTTGAAAGGTCAGCAGTCATCTGTGGCAGATGTGCTTCATCCTGATAAACACTTGGTTGCTGGAAACAGTTCTGTTCGCAGATAGCTTATAATTCAGGTGAGGAATGGAAGTGTGAGGGAGCTTTACTGCTGGGAATCTTATTTCATATCTGAGAGCAATTAACCAGCTGATAAACAGGCTTTTGTTTTCCATCTGAATGGCCAATGTCCATTCATTTGGGGCAGTATCTTGTCAAATGGGCAACAATAACAATAAAGTTTATGTATCTTGGCTCCTTTCTCCTCTAAAACCTGTAGTAACCTGCTGCGTTGGAATTAAGAACCTGAACTGAGCATGCAAAATAATTATCTTCCAGAATCCACCTGATGGTATGGAAGGTTACCTTCTTGTTTTGAACTGGAAATAGGGATGAAAAGTATCCTTTCATTTCAGTGGCTCTTTATTTTTGGATAATCAGAACGTGACTCACAAGCTATAGCATTCTATATTCCACATGTTTATATAGCTTAAACACAAAGTAAGATATACGCTACCACATTTCAGAAGATGTTCTAAATTTTAAGAAGCATATGACAGTGTCTTACTCTCTGAACTACCTTATGGCCATTTTCTAACCACTTACTGTTGGTAATGCTGAGCATTTTTGTAATGACTTAATATTTTGCCACAAACTATAAATTTTGCATGTTCCCTTTTTTTTTAATTTTGACCCACACATTTTCTAGTGTGTCACAGTCGTCTCTTCTTTTTCTAAGTAATAAGGTCATTTGTTCCAGTTGGGCTTGATGTAATATTTTCATAAATGAAGGTGACTCATGATTGCATTGTTTTATCTTTTCCACAGCAATGATTGAAAAGAAAAGCCACCTATATCCTCTTGCTAAATTTCCCTTGAGAAGAATGAGTAAAGTGAGCTGTGTAGCCTTGGAACCATGGAAGAGATTTCCTGTGTAATGTTCACAGTTTTGGCAAGGTAATTATTATGACCCCACAACTTCTGATAAAATTTCTGGAAAAATGGAAATTACAATGCTACCTCTGATGTGCTGACTCAGATACAGCCGGATCAATTTAAGAAGGCAAAACAATATAGATTTTCATTTATTCCCGAACTGATATTTCTTGAGCACTACTATGTGCTCTTTGCTCAAGGATGGAGATATGATTAATATGTGGCCTCAGTGCCCAAAGACTTAATAATCGAGCATCTTTGGTTGTGCTGGTTATAGTAGTGATAGGTAGTGGGTGATGATTGGTGATAATTTTGGTTTGTGCTGGGGAAGAATTATTGGGAAGAAAATGTATCACCTGGGACCTGTACCTATATCACCTGGAAAATTTACACTAGTTCAATTTCTCACTCCATTTATTACCACAGATTTGCTTAAATGTGATATTGATAATTATTGATTCCTATCACTCTTAAATCTCATGTGTATTTTTTTTAAATTTTTTTTAACGTTTATTTATTTTTGAGACAGAGAGAGACAGAGCATGAACGGGGGAGGGGCAGAGAGAGAGGGAGACACAGAACCCGAAGCAGGCTCCAGGCTCTGAGCCATCAGTCCAGAGCCCGACGCGGGGCTCGAACTCATGGTCCGTGAGATCGTGACCTGAGCCGAAGTCGGACGCTCAACCGACTGAGCCACCCAGGCGCCCCTCATGTGTATTTTAATAAGCAGCAAAGTTCTCAAAAGATTTCAAAGGCCAGATGTAGAACGGTGGAATCAAAGTTTAATCAAATGTAGGAGACTTTTCTCAGCTCCTACTCTTTCTGGGAAAGTGCTTCATGCTTTATAAGCAATGTGCTCATTAGCATAAAGCATATAATTTTCTTGTGGGGATGGCACATGCATATATATATATATATATGTATGTGTATATATATACACATATGCATGTATCTAAATAATATGCAAAATACATATATACCCATATGCATATATATGCATATTCCTAGACATATCGGTGTGAATCAATGTGGTATAGACCATACGTAAAAAGTGATCCTTCAATTCTAAAAGGTCACTGTGGGGTAGGGTTAGTCATAGAGAAAGGTCAGTATTAAATTGAACATAAAAGGAAGTATTGTACCTGTTGTAGTAACAAAGGAAGAAGAAGATGTGCATGCTCTCAATAATGAAAATAGAGAAAGGGAAGAGAAATAATAGAGGACTTCATTTGGTGAATAATTTTAGGAAATGTAATGTCAGCGCAGCCCTTTCATTTCAGCCAGAGAATTGGTGTATGGCACTATTTTCTTTAGGCTGAAATCTCTATGATGAAGAATGACTGCTCTGACTATGAATTTATTTTCCAGTAACAATTACCTTTATAGTATCAGTGACTCTTGACTTCTCGTTTAGCAGTTCTACAGTTTTCCTGTTAACTGTATTTGTTGTATTTGGTAAGTAGCTGTTATGTACCAAGAAGTATTTGTGGACTTTTATGTGACTAGCCCTGGGCCAGGTTTTACAGAGCAGAGCAGAAATATAAGACATGACTGTTTCCGGGAAGGCTATTCTAATGTTATCGGGTAGCCTACTCTCTGGCAATATGTTTGAAAATACAATGATTAGTAAGATAAAAAAGGGATATGCTATAGGAAGACCCAGCTTGTGTCTAAGGGCTTTTTTAAAAACTGGAGGAAAATATAGTACCAGCAAGTATGAGCCCCTGCTTTTCTAACCTGTGTCTTTGGTTGCTCTGCACTTTAAAATGCCTTTTACCAAATTTTAAAGATCATCTCTAGAGGGGCGCCTGGGTGGCTCAGTTGGTCAAGTGGCCAACTTTGGCTCGGGTCATGATCTCATGGTTCATGAATTTGAGTTCCCCATTGGGTTCATTGTCAGTGCAGAGCCACTTTGGATCCTCTATCCGCCCCCCTCTCTGTCCCTCCCCTGCTCGAAATCTCTCTCTCTCCCTCTTAAAAATAAATAAACATTAAAAAAAAAAGGTAGAATAGAGGCTAGGACCTACAGGATCCAGGAGTGTCATTCAGGCCAGGTACCCTGAGTTCAGATCACAGTATTTCTTTCATGGGATCACATGAGATTGAACAACAGAACAGTGCTGACCTATAGATTTTGGGTGAATCTTACTCACTTTGGACATAGGATGAGTTCAGGGCTCTAGGCTCCTGATAGTCCATCTGTGACCCTTAGATTTGAGCTGTATATGTGGGCCACAGAGTCAGTTCTCACCTGTCCACGTTTAGAACAGGTGTCTCCTCTGATCTGCAGCACCAGATGGTGTCTGGGTGGCAGCAAGCACCCTTTACTTTGTTGTAGTCTAGGAAAGTTACCCTACTCCTTTTGCCTCAGGCTTTGTACTGGGTGTCAGGCACATCTCTGGGGCTGGCTGTGCCTGTCTCCTTGGAGAGTTTCCCAGAACATTGTTTCTCACTGCTAAACAGCCCTTCTGATCAAAGTTCACTCTTGCCTGTGATTGATGTGGTGACATACTTTCCTGGGTTAGCCGTAAGCCTTGTTGGAAACGGGTGGACACTTCTTAGATGAATAGGACCATTCTTCTTGCTCAGCTCATGGGGCTCTTACCAATTCTCCCCACTGGTGGCAGCATGTGGAGGGCAACACTGGAAGGTATTACATTCTACAAATGCAGTGATTTTGGTTAGAGATTTTGAAGGAAGACATATTTAGAAGATGTGTTATCCTATGTTTAAAGTATAAAATTCTGTCTGGTAAGATTAAAATGATAGATGAATGATAACTCATGCTTTGCTGCATACGAGGGATAAGACTTGCATTTATGTGTGGTCATCGTTAATGAAGTGCAGCTAAAACCTTTGATAGCACAGTGAAGCCATTAGGTGATGCAGTGTCATGAGTGATGATATAACCAAATAAATGCAGCGAGGGAACTTCAGTAGCAGAAAGATCTATCTTGTTTCGATACAAGTACATTGTGAAGAGCTTTATGTATAATAATGGCATTACTACTTTTTTCATGTAGTGTGAGGCATGAAATTATTTTAAAAAATGACCTATTAGACGATAAATAACATGAAGAGATCGTTCCTTAACGTGCATAGGAAGAAATGATACCTGGAAACTAAGATGAATCTTCATATCTATTGATTGGACAACAAATGTGTAACTACTTCTTCTTTACCCATTATTCTAAGTCTTTATTTCTATCTCATACAGACCCATACATTTGGTAACACTTTTTAAATCTAATTGTTTATATAGACAGAGACCCTACAAAAGTATTTGTCCAGAGCACCTCACAACTAGGAATGGACTTGGATAAACATATCAAAGGAAAACATAGACTTTGTCAAAAATAGTGTTTTTTTCTTAAGTTTTTGATTTATTTTGAGAGAGAGAGAGAGGGAGGGAGAGAGCAAGTGAGGTAGGGGCAGAGAGAGAGGGAGAGAGAGAGTCTGAAGCAGGACAGCACTGACAGTGCAGAGCCCTACGCAGAGCTCAAACTCACAAACCGTGAGATCAGGACCTGAGCCTAAATCAAGAGTCAGATGTCTAACTGCACCCAGGGGCCCCAAGAATAGTTTTGAAGAAGTTCTCAACTTCGTCGTTCTTAGTTTCCTCAGAAGAGAGTCACTGTTTTCCTAACACTGCACTTTTGTTTCTTATACCAACTGACTCTTGGCTTAGAATGGCATTTTCTGCCAGATGAACACCCATACTAATAGTCTTCTTTTAAAAAACAACAAACACGCAAAAGTCAGTGTTTTACCATACCATCTACAATGAATACAAAGTCAGCCCTGTTAAACAACTCAAATTTATGGGGAAGTTAGTGAGGCCTGTTCTGGTTCAGTCTCCATTGTTTATTTCATATTTAGGATCCCATAAAATCCACATCCTGCAAAGAAAAATTTGGGTGAACTAGAGCATTCCAGTAAGCATATTTGGTATAATTTCCCCCAGTTTATGAGTAAAAAAAGAAATAGGAAAATAGATGCCATATACCTCAAATTCTCAGCATGATTTTAATTCAGTAGTATATATTGCACAACTACATCTGTAGCATAGTCAGTGATAAATGTTGTTAACGGTGCTCTGGACTGTTGGGCCACGAAACATCAAGGAATAATGATATTGTTTATATTATATGTTTAATATAAGAGAGCATATGAATAGAGTTTTAAAAAATTTAGAAAGAGACTTAAACTTCAAGGGAGTCATTCAAGCCTTGAATACCTATACCATTGTTCTTTGGCTAATCAAAGTTGTCTTTAGGGGAGGAGCTACTGTTGCCAACATAGGGTAACCTGCAAACATATCCATATAACCACAAGGTAGAAGACATATTTCAGAAATTCACAATAGTCCTTGGTCACTCACTGGGTGCTCCCTGCTATATATTTAGATATATTTTTAAATTGTTCACATTTGTGGAGTATACACATCGATCTTGTTCCTGTGACAGAATTTACTGTAGAAAGTGCAACTTTTCTTTGTCTATCACATTTATTGCTTTAATTAATGCTTTATTTCTTACAAACGTTAGGTTTTAATTTTTTATTATGGAAATATAATTGACATACAATGTTATATTAGTTTTAGGTGTACAACAGACTGATTTGACAGTGAATACATTACTTAGTGCTCACCATTGTAAGAGTAGTTGCAGTCTGCTATCAAACAGTATGTTAGAATGTTTTTGACTATATTCTCTATGTTGTACTTTTTGTCTCCCTGACTTATTTGTTTTATAACTGGAAGTTTGTACCTCTTAATCCCCTTTCATCTATTCTGTCCACCCCTC
Source organism: Herpailurus yagouaroundi (assembly GCF_014898765.1). Lineage (NCBI taxonomy): Eukaryota > Metazoa > Chordata > Mammalia > Carnivora > Felidae > Herpailurus > Herpailurus yagouaroundi. Next base: position 84,703,010 of record NW_024412377.1, read on the forward strand.
TCCACCTCCTCTCTGGCAACCACCAGTTTCTTCTCTGTATTTAAGAGTATGTTTTTTGATTGTTTTTTAAGATTTCACGTATAAGTGAAATCATATGATACTGGTCTTTTTCTGTCTTACTTATTTCACTTAGCACAATACCCTCTAGGTCCATGATGTTGTTGCAAATGGCAAGATTTCATTCTTTTTGTGGCTGAGTAATATTTCATGGTGTGTATATGTATATATACATACATATATGTATACACATGTACATATATATATGTATCTTCTTTATTCATTCATCTATCAATGGACATTTAGGTTATTTTCTTATCTTGGCTATTATAAATAATGCTGCAATAAGTATAGGAGTGCATATATCTTTTCAAATTACTGTTTTTATATTCTTCGGGTAAATAACCAGGAATGGAATTACTGGATCATACGGTATTTCTGTTTTTAGTTTCTTGAGGAACTTCCATAGTGTTTTCCACTGTGATTACTCCAATTTACATTCTCACCAACAGTGAGCAAGAGTTTCCTTTTCTCCATCTCCTCATCAACACTCATTATTTCTTGCCTGTTTGATATTAGCCATTCTGACTGGTGTGAGGTGGTATCTTACTGTGGTTTTGATTTACATTTGCCTGATGAGTGATGCTGAGCATCTTTTCATGTTTCTGTTGGATGTTTTCTTTGGAAAAATGTCTATTCATGTCTTCTGCCCATTTTTCAATCAGATTGTTTATTTTTTGGTGTTGAGTTGTGTAAGTTCTTTATATATTTTGGATATTAATCCCTTATCAGATATATCATTCACAAATATCCTCTTCCACTCACTAGGTTGCCTTTTTGTTTTGTTGATGGATCCCCTTGTTGTGTATAAGCTTTTATTTTGTTACAGTCTCAGTAGTTCATTTTTATTTTTATTTCCCTTGCCTGAAGAGACATGTCTATAAATATGTTGCTAAGGCTAATGTCCAAGGGGTTACTATTTTCTCTTTTAGGAGTTTTACAGTTTCAGGTCTCATACTGAGGTCTTTAATCCATTTTGTGTTTGTTTATGTGTATGGTGTAAGAAAGTGGTCCAGTTTCATTCTTTTGCCTATAGCTGTCCAATTTTCCCATCACCATTTATTGAAAAGACTGTCTTTTCCTTATTGTATATTTTTGCCTCTTTTTCATGGATTAATTGACCGTGTAGGCATGGGTTGATTTCTTGGCTCTCCATCTTGTTTCATTCATCTACATGTGTCTGTTTTGGTGCCAGTACCATACCATTGTTGTGTTTTGTTTGTTTGTTTGCTATAGCTTTCTAGTATATTTTGAAATTTGGGATTGTGATGCTTCCAGCTTTGCTATTTTTTCTCAAGATTGCTTTGTCTATTTGGGGTCTGGTGGTTCCATACAAATTTTAGTATTATGTGTTCCAATTCTGTGAAAAATGCTATTGGTATTTTGATAGGGATTGCATTGAATCTGTAGACTGCATTGAATCTGTAGGGGGTAGGGACTCCAGCCCTACCCAGACAAGGCTGGGGACAGACGAGACCCAGGAATGCCAACTGATTGTTCTGCAGGCTGTCCTCTGCCCTGGGAACCACCGGGATGAGGCTACTTGGGGGTGCTGCTGCCCTTCTTGGAGGTGATGGGCTTCTTGCTCTGCCAGAGGTGGCCCTGGATGGTGAAGGCATCTACACTCATGGATATGGTCTTGGCAGGGATCTGGGTAAAGCGCTTGCGGTCCGAGTTGTACTTGTAGATGCCCTCGACCATGGCAGGTGTGACTGTGCGGGGGCCGTAGCCGGCCAGCCTCGTCAGCTCCTCTGTCTCCCCGGACAGCGTGTAGAGGGCCCGGAACTGGCAGCTCGAGTCGCAGAAGAGGATCAGGAAGTGATTGGCCTTGCTCTTCTCAGGAGCAAGGGGCTACAGATTTGGGGAGTATGGGCATTTTAATAATATTATTTCTTCCAATGACATGACCTAAGTATATCTTTCCAGGGTTTGCTCTGTCATCTTCATTTCTTTCATCAGTGTCTTATAACTTTTAGAGTACAGGTTTTTCACCTCCTTGGTTAAATTTATTCCTAGGTATTTTATTCTTTTTGGTACAACTGTCAATAGGATTTTCTTAATTTTTCTTTCTGCTATTTTGGTTAAGTACACGAAATACAACAAATTTCTGAATATTAATTTTGTATTCTGCAACTTAACTGAATTTATTTATTAGTTCTAGTAGTTTTTGGTGGAGTCTTTTGGGTTTTCTATATATAGTGTCAGGTCATCTGCAAATGGTGACAGTTTTCCTACTTCCTTACTAATTTTGGTGACTTTGTTTCTTTTTCTTGATGATTACTGCAGCTAGGACTTTTAATACTGTAGTGAAAAAAAAATCCTTATCATTTTTCCTGACCTTAGAGGAAAAGCTTTTAGTCTTTCACCATTGTGTATGATATTAACCGTGGTATTTCATATATAGCCCTTATTATGTTGAGGTATGTTCCCACTTACTTTGTTGAGAGTTTTTATCATGAATGGATGTTATGTTTTGTCAAATACTTTTTGTGCATATGTTGAGATGATCATATGATTTTTATTCTTTCTCTTGTTAATGTGATGCATCAGATCGATTGATTTGCCAGAGGCAACTACCCTTGCATCCTTGCAATCAATCCCCGTTGATTGTAGTAAATGATCCTTTTAATGATTTTTAATGTATTGTTGAATGTGGTTTACTAGTATTTTGTTGATGATTTTTGCTGATTTTTGCATCTATCTTCATCAAGGATTATTGGCCTGTAGTTTTGTTTTTCTTTTCTTTTCTTTTCTTTTCTTTTCTTTTCTTTTCTTTTCTTTCTTTCTTTCTTTCTTTCTTTCTTTCTTTCTTTCTTTTTGGTGTGTGTGTATGTGTGTCTTTGTAAGTTTGCTTTCATGATGATGAATTCTTTTAACTTTTGTCTGTCAGGGAAATTTTATATTTGCTTCAGTTCTGAATAATAACTTTGTCAGGTAAAGTATTCTTTGTTGTAAGTTTTTTCTATTTAATGTTTTGAACATGTCATGCCACTCCCTTCTGGCCTGCGGAGTTTCTGCTGAAAAATCTGCTGATAGCCTCAGGGGTTTCCCTTGTATGTAACTATTTTATTTTCCCTTGCTGCTTTTAAAATTCTCTTTTTATCGGGGCCTCTGGGTGGCTCAGTTGGTTAAGTATCTGACTTCGGCTCAGGTCATGATCTCGTGGTTTGTGAGTTCAAGCCCTGTGTCGGGCTCTGTGCTGACAGCCTAGAGCCTGGAACTTACTTTGGATTCTGTGTTTCCCTCTCTCTCTGTTCTTCCCCTGCTCCAATCTGTCTCTCTCTCTCTCTCTCAAAAATAAAGATTTAAAAAATTAAAATTCTCTTTTTATCATTGCATTTTACCATTTTAGTTATTATGTTTATTGATATGGACCTCTTGGATTCTTGTTAGAGGCTGTTTGTACTTCCTGGACCTGGATGTGTGTTCCTTTCCAAAGATTAGGGAAGTTTGCAGCTACTATTTCTTCAAATACACTTTCTGTCCCTTGTCTCTCTTTTCTATGTCCAGGATCCCTAAAATGTGAATGTTATTATGGTTGATAATGTCACAGAGTTCCCTTAACCTATTCCTGTTTTTGGTTTTTTTTTTAATTCTTTTTTCTTTGCGCTGCTCAGCTTTTGCTTTTTATTTTTCTGTCTTCTAGCTCACTGATCTGTTCTGCCCCCTCAAATATGTTGTTTATTCCCTTTGGTATATTTTTCATTTCAGATGACTTCTCAAGCTCTGATTTTTTTTTTTTTTAAGTAGGCTCCATGCCCAGTGCAGAGCCCAAAGTGGGGCCTGAACTCACAACACTGAGATCGTGATCTGAACTGAGATCAAAAGTCAGATGCTAAACTGACTAAGCCACCCAGGCACCCCTGACTTGTTCTTTTTTATATTTCTGTCTCTTTTTTGAAGTTCTTACTGAGTTCATCCATTCTTTTCTAAAATCAAGTGACTATCTTTATGACCATTACTTTGAATCTTTTTATCAAGCATATTATTTATGTTTGCTTCATTTAACTCTTTCAATTCTTTCATTTTTAACTCTTGGCTTCCACAAGTGTCTGGCTATCTAGGCTGGGGGAAGACAAGAGAAATGGTGCCCCACCAGCACTTTCATTCCTGGAGGAATCTCCTGTATATCCTTGCCCCTTTGGCACATTTTCTAAGATTAGTTAATAAATCTTCGGGTATACCCCAGGTGCTTTCCACACTGTTGCTTCTGTGCTATGTCTCAGGCCATTATTTAGTATTCTGGCTCTTTAAGGGCAGGGATTTGGTATCCTATCACCCTCTGACTCTCTGAGTTTAGCTTCCTGCTTCCTAAATGATTTTCTTCTTTTTTAAAAAAAGTATTTATTTTTGAGAGAGAGAGTACAAGTGGGGAGAGGTAGAAAGAGAGAGAAGGAAACACAGAATCTGAAGCAGGCTCCAGGCTCTCAGCTATCAGTACCGAGTTTGATGCGGGGCTCAAATCCATGAACTGTGAGATCGTGACCTAAGCCGAAGTCAGAGGTTTAATTGACTGAGCCACCCAGGTGCCCCTAAATGATTTTCAATGCCAAATGTTATGGGAACTTGTTTTCCCAAGGTGGGTCCCTAGTGCCAGTGTTGCCCTGTCAGGTCTGATCCTCTCACTTCTTCATGCTTGTGATGTCCCTCCCATTTGTAGTTAATCATGCTGGGGTTTGGTTCCCAATGGTGTTTCTGCACATCCTTTCCTTTTCAGTGTGGTCTTCTCTCTATTATTGGCTGTGAAGGATCTGTTCTGCCAGTCTTCAGGTTGTTTCAGAGTTTTCAGAGTTACATACATGTAATTGTTTCTCTGTGTCCAGGGGGCAAGGTGAGCTCAGGATATTCCCACTGCATCATCTTCCTGCTTTGCCCAGGTTTTAAATTTTATTGTCCTAAATATTTAAAAGAGTCTTTTCCCCCAAATTATTTAGACACAATTAAAACTCTGCCATGAGGAGCAATCATAATCTAGGATATTACTGACTTTTACACATTTAAAACTGTATGTTTTCTCCATGTTTTATGATCATGGCTTAATAGTCAACAAATGAACCCCATAATAGTGGGAATAAACCAAAAACTTCCTAGTAATAACTCTAAATTTAAGATTAATTTCTTATGATAATTATTTTTTCAATTTGCTCAGGAAATCTTATAAAGCTTCCTTTATAAATCTTATAAAGCTTCCTTGTTTTCCTTTACTTCCTATTTATAACTTTTCTTATTTGAAAAATAAAACTATAAATTATTTGTGATGATTTCAGTTGAGTACATTTCACATGTCTTAATGGTAATTTAAATAATTTAAAATAAAACCGTGGATAAAATAAATGTTTCAGTCTAATGTATCTTCCATCATAATGTAAAGAATTTTATAGGCACCCAACTGTCCCACTGATTATTTATAATTTTTAAAGAACCACTTTATACATTTTAATTTTTGTGTCATAAGCTACATAAAGATGGGCAGACTATTGTAATATGAACAAGAAAAATTCTCCAATTATACTTGATTCTTACAGTCATCAAAAAGTGTTTGCTTTCAAAAGAATTCTACTTCCAGCTTGCTTGCCTTGGGGAATGTCAATTAAATCCAAATTATTTTATGATAGAGATTTTGCCATTTTTAGAGACAGGGTAAGTGAACTAGAAATGACAAAAATCAAATGAGAAATGAAAAAATACAGTTTGATATTTACCTGTAAATTGCTTATCTTACAATTAAGCATTGGTTTACCCTTGCCAAATGTCCCCATTTGCGGGTGCCTATTAAAAAATAAGCTATTTTCATTTCCTGCTAGTACACAATTTAGTTTCTTTTAAATGCATGCTTATGCTCCGTGCTTTCAGAAGAGCTTTCTGTTATCTCTGGTATCTCATATTTAAAAAGAATCACTTTCAGTGTGTGTGGCCTGGTTCCTAACAGTCTATCGATTCATTGAATTTCCTGAATTTCAGAAAGTCACCAATTGATTCTTTATGCTGCCTGGCAGAGCAATTCTTAATTTTTGTCTGTTTCTTTCCAACATCAGTCTTAAGAAGAAAAGGTTTTCCTTATATCGCCTTGAAGGGTTTACTGAATCATATATCACCAAGAACATTTTAAAGCTTTATTTTGTCTGTTATTTAAAGTGGAAAATGCTGTCCCTTAAGACACTGGCACTCTGCCATTTGCCTCCAGAATATTTCATGGTTCACTGTCAGGACTGTTGCTTTTTCTAGAAGAACATATGGGCCATTTTGGAGAAGTTTTCTGTAACATTCAGATGCTGAACATATATCTATTTACGTTTGGTCTCCAACAAATAATTTTTCTGGAATTTTTATACCTTATGGATTCTTTGGAACTCACTGAAAAGTATATCAGAGGCTGATGACGCCAAAGAAGGCTTGTGAGTTGGAAGTAGAAGGGACTAAATTTAATTGAAGCAAAGTTTAGCATCATTGGAATGATTCCTGTAATTTCATTATTTTTCACTGGAATATTTCACCTTCCTCCTCTGCCTCCCCCTCTTTCTCTTCCTTTTTCTCCTCCTCTTACTTCTTCTTTTTTAGTGATTTCAAATAGTCAATATTAAATATTTAAAGTGAGGGAAATGTATCCTCCTGCGCTCTGTGATGTTGATAAATAAGTCACTGGAATGTAGTAAGAGTTAGCACACACTTGAGGATGATTGTGTCATTAAAATTGCATCCAGTCAATCTGGAAATACCTCACCTGAATTGTTCTGTAAACACTCTTCTCACTAAAACACCTGTTTAGTCTGATTGTGTATGTTTTGAGTCAAAGGAATCCAACAAATTACATTTAAAACAAGCAATTAAAACTAAAATATGACTACAATCTGAATGGAGGCTCTAATTGCAATTCTAAGGAAGAATAGTCTCCTCTTTTGTACAATATATTGTATTGATGACTAAAACCAGGTGGATTTTAGTGGAAAGAGACTAATTCTTCATAGTACCGTCCTACCAGATTGTCCCTTTGTTGGTGATTTGGCGAACAACTTATTGATTTGCTAAGTTATGGAGCTAGTTGGCTATAGCCAATCTGCAAATGGTACTCTGGCAATGAAGGAAGAATGAAGAAGTCAAAGAAAATAAAACAAAAGAATAATAATCATGTTCTAAATCTGGAAACCATTAATGGCTCCATAGTCAGGGACCTCAGCATAGAAAGTCTTTCACCTAAGCAAACATGGGGTCTTTCCAGACTGCAAGAATTGAGGAATTGAGGAACTGAAAAGAACAGGGGTGGTGGTGGTCAGAGCAAGATAAAAAGGGAAAATAAAAGCACATGAACGAACCTCTTTGTCACCACAGAAGGCATGAAATCAGAGATAGACCTCAGAGACCGTACCCTTCGAGGAAACTCAAAGTAGGTGTGGCTGTGTGTCTTACCACTTCAATTATTTGAATCTCCCTCATGTTGCAAATATATGCATTGCATCTGGTTGTCAACTGGTTCTTATTCCATGTGTCTCATTTTGCCACTTGGCCACAACAACCAGCTTAAGAGGAAGAAGGCACAATCATCTCGGGACTCATTGTGTGGTTAATGGCATCCACTTGCTCCCTGAAGATTCCTTGAAAGGACAGGGAAAAGGGAAGCCTGGGAAGGATACCTTTAGGTAAGCATCTAGAGAATTAGCAGAGTCTTTAATCACCCAGGCCACACAAGATGAGGAAGACAACCATACAGATTCATTTACTCTGTTGCAGCATAGCCAACAAAGGGAGAAAAACAAAGGAAGAAATGACTTGCTTACCCTCACCTTCAGGAAGCAAAGTCAAGAGAAAAAAAGCAAAATTTGTTGACAGAGTTTCAAAGTAGTTGTTTCATTGTCTGATTAGTATATTCCATTTTTCCATTGACCACAATGTAATTATTTATGTATGACTCACATTATATTGAAATGGTATTTGTCTTTCAGATCAGTGTGTACTTAATAATATTGGTAAATGAAAGCATAAATGTGTTTTTATGAAATCTCCAAATAGATATATCCTAAAAAGGAACTTTGAACTAGAGAAATATACTATAACCTTTTTAATACATCTACCGTTATTGACCTCCCTAAGCATTACCTTCCCAGTCCTGCTTTCTCTGAGATATTTGATGCTTTAATTTTTATTTAAGCTCAGACATTACACTTTGGAGTTAGAACTTAGAGTAAAACAAATGATAGTGTCTCACTAGGGTGCTTACCAGATACAAATATTTCTATTCTGTATAACACATATCTAAATACAGAATTATACTTTGAATTCTGTATTTGGATGTGTACTATAAGCAACATGTTCAACATTTATCCAAGAATTCCCAAATCCTGAAATGTATTAAATAGGGGAACTGAACCGATTTTAAATCCTACTACCCCAGGAAGCTCAAGATATTCATATCTATGCCTATAATGTACACACATATCTGCACCCCCACACCCAGAGGCAGGATGATGCTCAACATGTGTCTTCAGAGAGAGAGAGAGAGAGAATTAGAGGGTGGGGGTAACAGATTCTGTGGCATTCAACTCAGTAAAGCATGTTATATCTTAGATTTTCTGAAAGGGAGTTTAGTTTCCAAAAATACTGTGAAGACCTTAATGTAGTGAAGTCTCACCTATGACATGATCCTTTGGTATTTCCTACGTTTTTACCTTTCTGATTTGAAAGTCGTGCTCCTGATGGTGTCAGGTGTTCGTCAGATCTCTGTCCATCAATAGGCCTCATGCCTGGCTTGTTTACACAAGTCCTGACTTTCAGGGAACATTGGCAGCCAAAGAACACAGGGGGAAGGCCATGATAACTGTAGAGAGAGAATGTCACTGTGCCTTCTATCACGCCCAGGATGTATGCCCTATGTCCTCACAGGGAGAGGCATCACATGAGGATAATTACATTCCTAAAATCTTTTATAGGCATGAAGTAAAAATTTTTTTTAAAAATTAAAAACTTCATCAGCTTGTCTTTATTCTTAAAAGAGTACAAACGATGGTTCTTGTTTTTATCTCTAGGGGGTATGGGCATTTGACCCTAGATAGTCCTCAAAGTTCCTTTTTATGCAGTTTATTTTGAAGTCTATTTTTTCACCTTCATTTCATGCGAGAAAGGCACAACTAGTGACCCTCCATTCACCTAGGATTTGTAGAAGAAAAGTCGAGTCTCATCTTGACCCCGGGCCCGAGACTTTTTCTTTCTGTGACATGCACAGTCTCTGGGGTACTGGGTCATAGAAGAGCATGCCATATAGTACTTTATTGCCAACAAGCTTGCTTTCTTGTGACTTGTGAAAATATCATGAGCTCCAGACCATTGGCAGAGAATAAACAAAGACCAACCATATAGATTATTTGTTAATGTACTTTGATATATGGAATAATTCTTCTATCTTCATATAACAGTTTTGTCAGTTTTTTTGCATTAGTTAGCAATTTAATAGGGCCCATGTACTTTGGTATGGATGCTGACCATGTTAGAGCCAAGCTTTATGTTAATGCAACAGCTTCCCGCAGGAACCTCCAATCTAATGGTTCTGTAGTAAATCTTGGTTGGATTGAAGTAAATGGTCCAAGTGCCATGGTATATACCTGCCACCTTCTTCTTTTATCCACTTAGTCCTGTCATACTATTTCTTTTTTGCTACTAAAAGAGAAATGTTTGGTTTTGTCTAATTGGTGGTAATTAAAAACATTAGTTCTGTCTTTAGTACCCCGTAAGGCATATAATTTCTATACATCCACTCAAATATTTCATCATCTACTTGAATATTTCAAATGTTTAAACCAGTTTCCTCTTTGACACACTTAGAAGAGACCCTAGATTTGACTTTTTATGCTTTCAAATGCACTATGAATCATTCTGCCAAACTCCTGCCCTTCATGTGAATGATATATTTTATTTATACTCTTAGAAAAAAATCTATGCATGACCATTATTAATCACTCACACCTTTAAGAATGATCTTACCTTTTAGCTATTCATCAAAATCGGTATCCTTCCTGTTAGAAAGAGACACATCATAACTGATGTACAATCAAAGTGTAGATGGGACCAAGTACACAGCTATTAGCAGAATAGATGTCTCTTCATTTTAGGATTATATACACATGCATGAGCACGCATTCACACACACACACACACACACACACACACACACACACACATTCACATCTCTGTATGCTATCTATTCCGGCAACTCTCTTTATAATGCCGAACTGCTAAAACCATGTTGCTTTTATATAATACATCACTGTGATTGAGGAGCAGCATATAATTTTCAAAAGCCACTCCCACCCTGAGCAAGGCCAGTAAGACATTGGATGACTAGAATTAGCCAAGGTTCAAAGACCATAGTCTATGATTTTTTATCAAAAGCAAGAGAGGGGAAAATTGATAAATTAATCAATTCCCCATCATTATATACTAATCTCAAGAGAAGAATACTTTATAATTAGATAATATCTTCATTTAAAAAAGAAAATAGGAGAGCCTGAGTGGCTCAGTCAGCTAAGTGTCTGGTTTCGGCTCAGGCCATGATCTCACAGTTTGTGAGTTTGAGCCCCAAATGAAGCTCTGTGCTCTCAGCACAGAGCCTACTTGGGATTCTCTCTCTGCCCCCTCCCTCTGTTCCTCCCTTTCTCACTCTGCCTCTCTCAAAATAAGTAAGTAGACATAAAAAAACGAAGAGAAAAAAATTTTTTTATGGCTTTGACCATAGCTAATGCATGCTTTCATTGGTGAAGAAATATTAAATGGTTCACACAATGTGTTTGAAATATCTCATTTTTTGATGGACATTCCCCTGCACCTCTAAAATGTTGGCTGGAAATTGGAAAGATGATGTTTATCTTAGCCTCAGGGAAAAAAAATAAAAAGGCATTGACATATTTTCAATTTTCCCTTTTTCTTTGGTTACTACTATGATATCATATTGAGATGAGAATTATAAAAGGCCAAAAGTTTGCATAGCTTCTCGAAAGTATTAGATCATGCAACAAAATGAGGTGGAAAGTGATTGAGAGTAAGATTCTGATTATACAACATCTACACAAATATATTTAACCTTAGAAATACTGTAAAATAAATATGTCATGAAAGACACATTTAACTATACAGGCGGCACTTTAAAAACTTCAAGATCAAAAAAAAAAAAAGTGCGGGAAGGCTTTGAATCTTAGGAGATGCTAAGAACTCTCTTTTCAGCAGAATTTTAACTCCCTGGGCATTAAGGAATTACTTAATAGAAAAGAAAATAACCCACGGGGAAAATGTAGCCAGCAGAAAAGCTGCTTACAATTTTTGATAGGCCCTAGTATAGGATAGTAGAAACGCAAATGATTCTATGCTCACTCCAGAACTCTATATCTTAAAAGTTCCTCATTCGTTAATTTTTCTTTGCTGGCATTAAAAGCTGCCAAAGAGAAAGGCTGCGTTATTGAGCTTGTTATGGATATCCTTCGTATTGATTTTTTCATTTTGTGGAAAGCAGGTCTGCAAGACACGTGATCTAATCCCAATGTAGAATTTTATAAACCCTAATGCAAAAAATAAGAATAATAATAATAAGGCAGTCCCATGGAAGAGGTTACTGAAGGTAACAAGGCTGGTTTGCTCACGATGAAGTGTCTTAAACACAGGGAAGTAGTCAACCTTTCTTATGGTGGGTTTAGTGAATGCTCACAATGTGCCTGGAGTTGAGTGGGAGGCTGATAGGCATATAAATATGGCAAGTAAATATTTCTTTTTTCAAGGAGATCACAGTCTAGCATATCAGACGCAGGCGAAAAGAACAATTTTATAATGTGACATGGGCCCCAGAACAGGTGGACTAGAATTCCATAGAAACACATACTCTTCAGAATTACACTTGATGCGGGCTTTAAATGCATTGCAGAAAAGCTATCCTACAGTTTTTAAAAATGTTTGTGATTTTATGTATTACGTTGCTTTAAAAAGAGCACCCCACTTTTTCTCATGTCGAACCGGCAGCCTTATTCAACGAGGATGTTACCGTAAGGCGTGATGAATTCAGGGTAGCCACCTTCATTATTTCCATGTTTCAGGAAGGCGAACGCAAAGACAAAGAGATCTGGATCACTTTAGCGTGTTACGTCTCAACCATCAAACCTGCACAAGATGCATCCAGATTAGTCAACAAGCAGATGATTAGAGATAAAACCTCTCATCTTGGGATAAATTTAATCCAGGCAGCATGTGCTCTTTGGTCATTTGATAAATATAGCATTTTAGAACAGCATTCTCAGAGATCCAGCAGTGCATATCCAGCATTGTAGCTAAAATATTCAAATAGAAATAAAAATAACTCCCCAGAAAGTTGCTGGCATTCATGTTTCCGTTGGAGAATAATTACAGAAGTCAGTTTAAAAGCTAACATAAGAGATGTTGAAAACCACCTCTCACCCCCACAGAAATGCTAATGACTAGTTGTATTATAGTCTTAAAGCAAAGGTTCCAGAACCTTCTCTGTCTCAGATTTATGGTGTCACGATTACTGGCCATGACTAGACACTCTAGAAGGAAGCAGAGATTCCCTGGGCGGTGAAGAGATCCAACCAGCGATCTCCCGGGGAAGTAGAATTTAGCCCTGAAGGTCTCATTTCTAATCCTGTTATTTTCTAATCCTATTACTATAATGTTGAGGTGAATTGAATATATTTCCTTCTTTATCTCTGTGCAATCTCACAGATTTCCTTCAATAATGATTTTTGGCTGCCCCTTCCAAACAGTTTTGCTTCTTTAATTCTTAACAAGAGTAGAGAGACAGTCGGAGTGAAATCTGTTTGTGGTAACATGCAGTGCCCTGTCTCCTTCTGATGCCTCACGGGAACACTGGTGATATGCTGGCTACGCATCCAGCCCGTGATTTCTTGCCTTTTGTTAAACCAACTCATTATTACATCAAAAATCATGGTTTCCATCGACGACAGATTCAGCACACCCATATTCACACTAATGTGTGTGTTTATGTGTGTGCGAAACAGCTACACAATGAGTTATTGAGTTGTATGTAGAAAAAAATGCTAGGCAACCGCAAATTACAAGGATATAAGGCCATCAGGGGGTTTAATGGTGACATCATAAATCACAAGGGCAAGGTATAAATGGACTGTGCTTCCCCACAACTCGAAGGTGCCACTGGAGCTGTGATTTTAAAGGTGTCTCCTCTCCCCAACCACCCTTCCCTTACATGTGGATAATTTGTGTTGTAATTTCCATCTTCTCCAGTTCTCTCTACTTTTCCTCATCCACTTCAAATCTTTTTTCTAACCCCAGAGAGAATCTGTTTTCCGCTCTGTGCTATTAGAGCATCTATATTTAAATGTTAACCCTGGCTTGGCCCAATTTGAAATATAACAATTCTAAAAACCTTGCCGTCCTGGGCTAGGTGTCACACTCATGCAGTATGACAGACAGGTGACAACAGACCCAAGAATGAAGAGACTTTTCTCTTCTTGGATGACTGTGCTCCATGCACCTATTCTCATTTCCTCTGAGAGGAGGGAAGCTAATTACGTATAGTGCCCCTGTTATGACTGCAAACATGGAAGTGATTTTATAGTTTTGCGTTTTTTCACTTCTGAAGTCCTGCGAATCCAAGTAATATTCTAATTTATTTTTATGTCCTAAATGATTCCCTTTCCTCTCTGATTCTGTCTTACGGAGGAATATATTAACATAAAATAATAACCCGCCCAAAGTTTGGTTCAAATTTAAATATGTCCTAGCAAAGCCAGCCCCATTCTAATTGCTTTTATGTGTCACTTTACAGTAGGAGAACCAACCTCCTGGCAGCTTTGCTTTGGGTCTTAATTAGCCACTTAACTGCAAATTGGTTGGCACCCTAGTCCTTTCATCAGTTATTACCCAAATAGCATCACCAACTTAGGATAAAGAAAAGAAAGATCCCACATGTAGCAGGTCTTTCCATCATTATTGCCCTTTAATACAAAGAGGGGGGTTCCCAACTACTAATTAAGGCAACGTTTTTAATAGGCAATTGGCATCTTATTTAATTCACTCTCAGTGCGATGTCTTAAAGGAAAAACAATCGCGGTAATGTGTGTACAGTGCTAAAGAATTTACAAAATATTTTCATCTACTCTATTACTCTCACATAGTATCTGCTTTAGCCATGTATTCATCAATATGTTTTTTATCGGTTGCCATGCTTTAAGATGTGGATTTTATCTCAGTCCTTGGCGCATTTGCCTGTGTATCCACTAAGCTATCTAATAAAATTAACCAAGCGAACCTCCAATATATACAAGGGGGTTGGCATTTTTATTTCTTGTTGCATTTCTAGGAAACAGGCACACTGTTAAACATACTACATAGATAGGTACTTTCTTACAAAGCAAACGTAAGTGGTTAGTGGGCAGAAAACTCAGCACCTCTAAAGGGTACTTGAGTTAGTGATGAGAGGAAGGAAAGCATTCAGAAAGAGCAGGGGAGCCTTGGTTCTGAGAATACAGAAATAAGTAAGAGAAAAAGAGACTGCTGATATAGATCAGATCCAAAAACGTGCCAAAGAGGATGAGAATTCAGAAACAAATGTGACAGTTTGTTTAGTGTTTTAGCAGAAGATCCTCAATCGATGCTTTGCATGCAATATGATATCACAGCCTTTGTTCATGCTAGAGAAGAAAACAAGTAATCGTGGTGACTTTAATAATGAACACACTTTTTTACCCCCCTAAACTGTCCTGCCAGCTGGTCCTCTTATTTCATGTTATGACACTTTTTATACGTTTTAAATGCAGGTACCCTCTTCTGTTCTGTTAAGTCCCTAGGAATTGGATTCGGGTATGTAAGTACAAACTCGCTCTGTCTTTCTGAAAGACGGATCAGTTGAGATTTCGCACGTCCCAAATGTCTTCTGCCCAGTGCAACTACTAGGAATTCAGAGTCCAATCCACAGGCTGACCTCGAGCAAGATTGTCCCAGGCTGTGTGTTTTGGAAAACTCGGAATTAGTGAATTATGTTTATGAGCTTCATTTCTAAACTGTACCAGAGCTTATAAAATATTAGTATTTACAATATCCTGGAACAACAAACACAGCATGGAAGCAGCTGCCTCATCAGAGACTGAGCCACAGTGATCTCAGACATTTGTCTGTTTATCATGGGCTGGATTTCCTTGGCAAACAATTCAGTAAGGAAGATGAGCACCCCAGTCTCACACTATGCTCGACACTGTGAGGAAATTTTCTCCTCACCATCACCCCAAACGCTAGTGCTTGTACTTTGTAAGCCCAGTGCCTTTAAGTTGGAGTGTGAAGAATAGCTGTGTGGGACTGAGATCAAATGAAGTCAGGCCTTTGATTAAATGTGAAATGAGAGGTGTTTTGAAGAGAGCACAGATCTTTTTCTTTTTGGCCGGCGTAGGCCGTATCTACAATTAAATCTCAAAAGCAGCAGATGTATGCTTACAGGAAAGATTTGAAAGAAAAATCATTAGGAATTATTGTACTTTAGCCACCTAAAAACAAACTTGTTCCTGTGAAATCTATGAGTTATTAACCCTGGCAACACTCGAGTGTTTCTCCTGTCATTTGTGATTATGGAGTCCCCCGTTTTTAAGTATATTATGCATTTGAATTTATCCAACAAATTCTCTTCCCTAAATAAAAATTCAGTAATCTCCTGGAAGAAGCTTGATGATAATGCAATCGCTGTGAATTACTCAGCTAGCAAAGGATTTCACGTTCCAATATTAAACAAACAAATGAAGCACTTTACCTGGTATCTTTCAAATAGTAGGTATTGAATAAAATGTCGCAATAAACAGTGTCGATGAGAAGAAAGAACTAGGTCTAAGAAGAGTATATTTCTATCCAATGCTACATGGCTCCATCTTTGATATCTAAAGAACTTACTTTAATCACTTCAAAAGAAGAAAAAATCTTATTCTTGTTTAATTACTAGAATAATTCCATAGTGCAGCTGTTGGCCCACAAAGAACATTGAATGAAGGAGTGTCCACCAGAATTAGTGTGCAGCCAAAAATGGAGGAAAAAAAATATATCTGAGTGTTCATTAGGACTTCCATGTGATAGACATTACCCTGGAAAATAAAATGGACAGTGTCTTTCCCTCCCTCTAGAATGAGTTTATTCTGGCCACGAAACGCATTCCAGATTTTTTCTAATTTCCTCATTGGTGGGTTCATTTGTGAGCAGCCACAACAGTTGGCCGAGGTCAGCAAGTCAGGACTACAATGCCTCAAGTCTCTTGAGAGTTGTAATTTTTCTATCAAAATGGAGGTTATTTAGGGTGGTTTGTCTCCGCAGCTGTTTTTAAGCAAGCAGTGCACTGACCACCCAGTGGAGGAGACCAGGGTGGAAGTGGAAGAGACTATCTGATGTGACTCAAAAGAAAAAAATGCAAGATTCCTGGAGAAAATTCTACCATGGCAGGAGGCCATGGAATATGTTTCTTAAACAACTTACCTTATTTTGTGCTCTGGATGATAAACCTAGCTCCTATGAGCAGTCCTCAAAAATCAAGACAAAATGGGAGACGGCACTGCGAGTTCTTTAAGAAAGGGAAGGCTTGTAGTAGGGTTGTGTCAAGTTCATAGAATAAAGACAATGGAGGAATCTAAAATCTTAGACATTTTTTATTTGTTTTGTGTTCATCCTGTTTTTAGCAGTATTGAAAATTCAATGAATAATTTAACATTAATTTAATAAACCTTATGTAAGCTATTCTATCTTCATAACTTTATAAAACTGGATTTATAGAACTGACTTGTATAAATGAACTATCAAGCAGAATTGCTATCTCTAAATATAGGAAGTAATAAGAGAATGAAAGAATATTGTGATTTTATGGTTTTCTTTTGTTCATGGATGAATCAGTAGCTTTTCTGATTAAATGGTTAATTTAAACCTTGATTTATCCTTGTCTAATACAATAAACAGAATTTGGTTTATCATGTTGCCATTAGGAGTAGAGACATACCCATTTTTATTATGTTACATAGAATGTAAGCTTCATGAGATTAGGATAACAGACTTATTCACTACTATATTCCTAGCATCTGGAACAGTCCCTGACAAATATTTAACCTTAGATAAATTATTTGCTGAACAAATTTACCTAAATTAGTGATTTCCCTGACCAAAAAGAGACAGATAAATTACAAAGCCAAGGCAAACCAAGGCACTCATGTTAAAATAAGAAACTTAGGTAGATCCCAGAAATTCGAAACCTATTCGGTTTTAATAGGTTGCCCAATGATTTTGATGATCACCTAATTTTGGTTACCACCACCTGTCTACAGCTTGGTACCATGTATCAGAAACCACAGATGAGCCCACAGACACAGAGCTCAATGAAGAACAAAATTGGGGCATCTGGTTAAGTTGGGGCACTCATCTGGTTAAAATTGGGCACTCATCTGGTTAAGTGTCTGACTCTTGGTTTCAGCTTAGGTCATGATCTCACAGTTCATGAGTTCAAGCCCCACATTGGGCTCTGTACTGGCAGCATGGAGCCTGCTTGGGATTCTCTCTCTCTCTCCTCTCTCTCTCTCTCTGTGCCCCTCCCCTGCTTATGCTCTCTCTCTCAAAATAAACTTACAAAAACAAAAATAAAAATGTCTTTAAAAGAGGCACACTCAATCTGGTTAACTCAGATTTGTATGTCATTCTCTACTCTTGTATACTAATTCCATTTTACTAATGTCCTTTACCTGTCTGGCAACTGAAGACATCAGATTTCCAATCCCTCAATGATGGATGCTTATAACTCAATTTTGGCAGATTCTCAATATATATGAAAGCTTCAATTTAGTATTTTTCTTTATTTTACTTTTACATTTCTTATAAGGAGTGCATTTTTGATATTAAAAAATAGGAAAACCAAGAAGAAACTTGAACTAGATGTCTTTTAAAATACCTCCTTACTTTGAAATTCATAGAGTGGCTTCATGAAGGCCACTTATGATAAAAGTCTCAAGTATTTAGTATATTCTTCAGGTCTCTAATATTGCCTGTATGTAGAGAGGTAGGCAGAAAATACCGGCAAAAGAGCCTTGTGGGCTGAAAACAGATCAGCCTTCAAATGCAGGAATCTCATTAGGTATCTTAAAATGTAATGTTATTTTAAGAAAAAGGCACACTGAAAACTAAGATTTACCTCTTTCAGGTTACCAATGAGACAATAAACTCAAAAATTCCTTTGTAGTCTGGAAGTGTTTAAGACTTCTTCGTGTGGCCTTGTTTTGCTTCAGTCTCATCTATTGCCACCTTTCTGGTAAATATTCACCTAAATATTTTCAATTACTGGAACAGACCTTAAAGCTTTCTCTCTTATTGGTACAACCACATGGAATATTTCTCGCACCTTCTTCTCTTGGCTAATTACCCTCTTAGATTCTGGTAAGAAATCATTGTTTATCCCTAAAGGGAAAAGAGGTCTGATATAATGCACCTGCCACCAAGGGGCTAGTTGCTTCAAGAAATGGTGCTTTATCACAGACTTAGGTTCAGTCTTAGCTACTGGTAAACATTAAGATGTGGCAGTAATTAGACTAGCCTTGGTGAAAAGGAGCCCACACACAGCTTCCGCTCATCCTGGCCACTCTTTTCATAGTCCCATTGCACAAGGACACTCAGGCACTGTGGCAGCAGAGGAAGTAAATTGGCTGATTGTCTACAAGACAAGTCATCCTATTCATATTCTTATTTAACTCCTTCTCTATGCTGAGCACTCTTTGGCCCATAACTGAGCAGCCAAGGCATTTCCCACCATTCACAAGTTCATATATAACCACACTTCAGGTCACTTCTCCTTCCACATTAGGTGAATGACCCAGTATACTGCTCTTATCTCTTCCTGCTAGTGAGATTTCCTTTAATTCTGTCCTTTAGGTAAATTTAAGTGGGGATATAAGGGGATGAGTGTTAATCTTGTTTTAACTACCACCAACAGAGAGGTCCAAGTTTCTTTTTTCATTATGTATTTGCAAAAAATCCTCCCCTCCCAAAGGCCATAGTTAGTTGAAGGAGATGTGATGTCTGAGATGAAATAAAATTTGGTTAGGCATGGAGTTGATCAGAGTCTATTCAGAGCTAGTCATGTAGTAGGCACTAGGACAAGAGACAGGAGAGGCAGAGAGGACGTGAGGTGTGCATTTGAGGTATCTGATGCATATCCTCCATGTGTCCACAGTGGCTAACTCATAGCAGGCACTAACAGTATTTGTGGTTTTTATCATCAGAAGCATGATCCTATCTGTCAACAGCAATGCAGAAGGTAACTATTCTGAGAAGTTAAGGGAAGTGAATCTTAGAAACTTTTTAAATGGAGGAAGATGAAATTAAAATGGCGGTAGTAGACTGGAAGAGAATGATTAAGAGGCAAATGCAGATTCAAGAGATGTAATAAAAGTCATCAAGTATGCCTGAGAAAATAAGGAGGGATAATAAGGTAAAGAATGAGGCAGAGAATTCTGAAAAGTTATGAAGCACAGTGTAAATATCTACATGGCTTGGGATCCACTGGAAGACCTGAGCAGTTGTGATACTTAATTTTATATCAATTTGACTCGGCTAGGGGATGACCAGATAGCTAATAAAACACTATTTCTGGGTGTGTCCATGAGAGTGTGCATTTGAATCAGCAGACTGAGTAAAGAAGGTCCCCTCACCAATGTTGATAGGCATCGTCCAATTGGTTATAGGACCAAAAGGAATAAAAAGGCAGAGGGAGGGTAAATAGTCTCTCTCCTCGAGACTGGAATGTCCATCTTCTGCCCTTGGACATTGGAACTTTTGGGTCTTGGGTTTTCTGACTCTGGGACTTACAGCAGTGCACCCTCTTCAGAGTGGGAGTTACATCATCAGCTGGCCTGATTCTCGGCCCTTGTGACTCAAACTGAAATATTCCACTGGCTTTCCTGGTTCTTCAGTTTACAGACAGCAGATCATGGGACGTCTCAGCTTCTATGATCATGTGACCTAATTCATATAATAAATCACCTGGTACTTCTATCTGTATATATCCTAGTGATTCTGTTTCTCTGGAGAACCCTGATTAACCCAGTAGTGTAGAGAGTACTAACGTTTTTAAGACTGCTAATTTGCATGGGGCACCTGGATGGCTCAGTCAGTTAAATGTTCAACTTCGGCTCAGGTCATGATCTCACAGTTTGTGAGTTTGAGCCCCACATTGGACTCTGTGCTGACAGCTCAGAGCCTGGAGCCTGCCTTTGGATTCTGTCTTCCTCTCGCTCTGCCCCTCCCCTGCTCACACACTCTCTCTCTCTCTCTCTGTCACTCTGTCTCTCAAAAATAAATAAATAAATGTTTTAAAGAATTTAAAATAAAAAAAGACTGCTAATTTGCTGAGGACTAACTTACAGCAGTTCTTATGGGTTGTAAATGCAAGCTGTTGCAGCAAGAGCTGTGAACTTGAAATCTACTCATTGGTGTTTTAATCCTGTCTTTGCCACCTAGAGTGTTTTCCTTAGCTGCAAATGTGAGAGATGGAATAGAAGGTCTTGAGCCTCTTTGAGGCCTGATCGTTATACAAGTATGATTGCAAATGAGAACCTTAGGATGCTGTGAATATCCCAGTGGGGCTTCCTCAAAGTTTGACAAAAGGTACATTCACAAGGTGTGCAGGTGTGGGATGTGCTATATAAAATACAAAATAAATGATTAGATGTGCAAATGGTTAGATAGCTAAATGATCAGCTCACAGAAATGTGATAGAGAATATGATCTTATAGGGCATAGGGAAGAACTATAAGAAATTGCCTTTTTAATTTTTTTTCTTTTTTTAGTCTTTATTTTTGAGAGAAAGAGAGAGAGAGCACAAGCAGGAGAGGAACAGAGAGGGAAGGAGACACAGAATCCAAAGCAGGCTCTAGGCTCTGAGCTGTTAGCACAAAGCCTGACACGAGGCTTGAACTCACGAACTGTGAGATCATGACCTGAACCAAAGTCGGACGCTTAACTGACTGAGCCACCCAGGTGCCTGAGAAGTTGCCTGAATGAGAGAGATAGGAACGGCAGGTAGATTTTTTTGGATATCTGCATGTACATGTATATGGTAGATAAATTCATGTGAGCAGATAAAGCTGTTTAAAATCTTAATTTAAGCATCTTACTTTGGAATCACATGAAGCTTTACAAACGAGTTGTATGATGTGAAGTTAAAGGAAATTCTGGAAGAGTGGCTTAGTAATAAAAGGTAAACAACCACAACCAAAAGCCTGGGCCCCCAGCCTTTGAGTGAATGAGTGAATTATAGTAGGTAATTGAAGAAAGAATGTAAGTAATAGTTTCGTCTGACTAAGGCTGAAGTGACATGACAAAACCACTGTTTCGTGTAGCAATTTACATTAGTGACATATGACAGAGGGGAGCACTTAGCTTTTAATTCAACATTTCAATATGCAAATTAAAAATAACACAACTAAGAC
Organism: Herpailurus yagouaroundi; assembly: GCF_014898765.1. Taxonomy (NCBI): domain Eukaryota; kingdom Metazoa; phylum Chordata; class Mammalia; order Carnivora; family Felidae; genus Herpailurus; species Herpailurus yagouaroundi. Next base: position 84,724,525 of record NW_024412377.1, read on the forward strand.
GTTGCTTTAACTGCTTCCAAAACTGCTATTAGCTTGATTCAGGAGAAATTCTAACTTCTGTATCATGGAGAGGACCGAATTACAACCAGACTGGTATTTACCTTGTGTGTTATAGAATGACTAGCTGGCTGTTTTCTGACACTATCTAGCTTTTTCGTATTTTTCCTTTTTCATATTTTTGGTGCAATACTATGTGAAATATGTGGTATTTGTGTTTGACTTCAGGTTAGACAGGATTAAATCACATTAAATCAGAAGATAAGAGTCCAAGATGGGATGGCTGATGCCTTCAGTATGCAAATATTTTGGTTTTCATGGAGATAGGATATATTCCAGCACAAACTATTTCCACCTGCAGAATTTTCCTAGTGAAAATACAGTCATGTTGTCTTTGGTCCACTTTCTTTATAAAGACGCTCAATTTTCTTCATGTAACTATAATGGCCCTAAGAAGCGTTCTCCATGACTAAGGTTAAGGTGGAAGATACAGACATAATGCCATACTATAAAACTGTAGGTTTATCCATCTGGATCAACTTTCATGTTACTATTATCCATATGGGAAATTGTAAAGAGAGCAGAAATATGACTTTCATTAGATTTGTAAAATAGACTGAAATAAAACAGAATAGGTTGTCTATCAATTTATTTGTCATTCTGGACAAAGGAATGTGCCAATCATCCAGCTACATATATTTCCATATACGACTGATTAGTCCTAGATATTTACATCTGTGTATGTTGTCCTATGAAATAATCATTAGAAGTGGTGTATTGTTTTTATCTGGCTCTTTCTTCCCACAACTATGGCATGTTGTAAATTGTCTCAAAGAGTCTAGTTACAATGTTTAGTTCTTTAATCTCATGTCAAACTGAAGGTTAGTTTGACCCATATTAAATAAGGGTAGAAAAATAGAAAAGAAGACATTGGTGATAAACAGTGTTTAATTCCATTTTGGAGAAAACAATCAACTCTCTTTCTGTAGGATAAAGCTGAAAATGGCAAAAGCTCACACAAATATACAGTGCTGTATCATTCTCAGGTTAATAAAAACAATTTATATGCAGGGTAGCGAACAAGAGGAAAGTTATGGAAAACATTTCTCACCCAAGGACAGTGTACCAGATGTGTTAAGACTTATGGGAGCAATCAGAGGTGACCAAGTCTCAGTGGCGGGCCTTATTAAGTTAGACGGTGACCCAGCACCTTCAACTTATTAAGCTGTCGAGAACTTCAGTGATTAAAACCAAAGAAAGGTCAGATACAAACCTTCAGAATGTCCCTGCGCTGATATTTTCTTATAGGCACTGGACCCTCATGGAAATACTTCTCTTGACTTTAAAAAATTAGATATCTGAGCTGGATTCATCCGCAGCTTGAGAGAAATTTTAGTAGATGATGCTTCCTCAAGATTTCTCATACCAGTTTTGTAACTTTAGTCAGTATGTAAGATGTATCCTTAAAAAGTGGTATTGCACTTCATCAGAACTGAGACCAGAGGAACAGATTCATGGGGTTGTTAACATCTTCAGATAGGTCCTAGATGATGAGTGAGAGTTGTAGCTACAGATAGAGATACTAGGAATAAACTTTCAAAACCTTATACTTAATACATGCAAAAGTTAAAATTGAGGATTTAATTGCATCCCAAGTTGTATCCTAGGCTTTAAATACTGTAGGGGTTTAGTTAGACAACGTTTCTCTGTCCTTTTCATCTGTCGTGCTCTCCAAATGTATCTGTTTTGATACAATACCAAACTCTGAATATGTTCATACGTAAATGTAGAGGTACGGGAGTATCATGTACATATAAATAAATACTGTTCATGTATCTAGGATAATGTTAAATGTTATGCTTTCTGTTGTCTCGGAATCTAAGCAGAAGTCTCAATTCCATATGCACCAGAACCTTTCATAACCCATCAAAAGTTGCTATGCTATATCTGTAGCACATGCCAAAAGATTATGAAACTGGTTCTGCAAGCTTTAGCCCATCGCACATCTCTAGGACATGAAAGAGAAAAAATAAAAAGGACTATTTGCTCCTACAATCCACCCCCCACCGACCCCACTGCTTTATGGTATTTTCTCTTACCTCCTTTCAAGTGAAGTTTGCCTTCCAGAGAAGTGTTTGAAGACTTTTACAGTTGCCTGGAATCTGAGGGCCATAGGGCCTGGCCACTGCCCTCCTTAGGGAGCACTCTGCAAACAGCACAGCAATGGAGAGGGGTCCAGCAGACAGTCAGCTGCAGCTGCATGTGGTGCAAAGGGTCAGTGGGAGCCTTGAGGAAGGAAGCCTTCCCTGAGTCTTCTCACAAGGGATTCCGCCATTTAACAGAACCACTTATGGGGCACAGGGTTACTGCAGAGGCTGAACTACCACCAACAGAGGTGCTGAAGGGAGGGTTGTAGGGCAGCTAACTGGAAGAGGCTTCTAGAAAGCCACAACGCTCCCCATGAAAGGGAGAGCCAGAAATCTTTCAGTTCACTCTTCCTTCTCTTTCCAGGATTTTAGTGGATTGGGGAAAAACTTAAATTTGCCTGGCAATTTAGAGTTAGGTGATATTTCGTTGACTGGACTTTTATTCTGTTAAGTGTCACAGGAAAATTTGTGGGACCTGCCTTTTCACTGAGGCATTTTCATACAGTGCTGATAGGAGTTCAAATCCAAAAAATATTTCTGGGAAAAAGCATGGCAACATAGATTAATAAATCTCTCAGAATGAATTTTCTTTGGCTTTTTATCTTTCTATGAGTTGATCTCTAGAAAATAATCAAAATTCAGACAGTAGTGTGCATTATAATATTAGTTCTAATAATAAAAACAGAAAAAATTTGTATCTAATAAGAGAATGCTTCAGAACATTATGAATATCAGTATAATAGAGAGAGATTATGTAGCCCTTTAAATTTTTATTTTCAGAGATGAATATATGAGCAAATTCTTAGCATGTAATATAATATGTAACATATAATGATAAGTGAAAAAGAAAGATGCAAAATTATACATGGATTTTAATACCAACTTAAATATTATGATGATGTAAAATATGTATGCCTAAATAAAAAGATTGAAATGAAATATTAACAAGTTTTAATTGGTTAGAGTATGGATTAATGACTATATTGCTTTATTTATACCTTTTAAAATGTCCAAATTCTATTAAATTAACATTGTATTGCTATTACAATTGACAGGCACAAAATAGAAAGTGATTTATTTTATTGATACGATACAATGATTTTTACTGACTACTACTTATGGTATTAATAAAGGTGACATAACAGAGTACATCAATAATTCCAATTTCAATATATTTTATTTTATAAATTTCAAATTTCACTTTAAAATTATATTTTGACATGAACAATATAATTTTAGGTAAAAGGATTCATAGAAATTTATGGATTCTCTATAGTTTCTTTAAAAAGTATTTTTGAACACTTTTGTATTTTTCTATTCAAAAATGAAAATATTATTGTTTACTGATATAATTTATTTATTTTTTAGATATGGGATTTAATTAAGATATTAACTATTACTCAATTAAGATATTTGATTTAGATTCCATTTCCTATCAATATTAAATTCCTTTATTTCTAATACAGTTAACACAAAGAATAATTCAGTTTTGGAATGCAAATACTTAAACATGTAATCTTATAGTTTGTGCATGTCAGAAGATTAGAGATGACACTGTCTTTGGAGGCACAAATCTCAGATCACTTTTCAGATTGCTACATGTTCCTTCTTTTTCCTTATTAATGAGTTTTTCCTGTGTTGTTTTCTCCTCCACTTTCTGACTTAGATGAAAATCCTCACTACATGGCTTCCCTTGTGGTCACCAGAAGGCTATAAGATGCAACCTGGAATCTGAGGAGTTGGCTATTTGTGATGTGACCTTTGACCGAAAGGAAAGGGAGACTGGAAGGTGTTGAGCACATAAATTCCTTTCCCTGCCTTTGTCTTCTCCAGTGACTCCTCAAAGGCTTGCTTTCTTCTTGCAAATCTTGCAAACAAGTTCTGAGTGCCAAATAACACAAAGTTCAGTCAATCTGCCATCTCTGTGGCTCATCGTTTAGCAGAAACCAGTGTGGGAACACATCATAGTGCCCTGATTCCACCTTGCTTTGCTTTGCTTTGCTTCACTTTTCCTGTTACCTTCACCACCAGGGCTAGCACCTCCCAAAACGTGTTAGCATCTTAATCCTTGCCTTATGCTTCACCCTCTAGAAGAACCAGTTTGGGACACTGTACACTTGGGATGACTTCCACCATCAGTAGGGTTTGTATAACTTGGGCCACCAACATTCTAGAGAAAAGTTTCGCTGATGAATCTGCCTTTGTTATTATTTTGATGAAATGAAAAGAAAAAACTATATATAAATCCATGGAATAGGAGTTTATTTCTTCAGACACCAGGCACTGTGACTGAAAAGATGACTCTGTTGAAGTCAATTTTAAGGTTGTTGTGGTGATCCTAGGATTCTGGCAGGAAGAGAAACTGAGTTATCTCAAAATGGTCCAGAGAAAAATTGCTGCCTTCAAATTCATTGTGTTTAAATTTGTATAGCACAGTTCAAATTATCTCCGAATTGTGGTTTCCAACCAGTGGATGATCTTACATATGTTATCTGAGACTTGGTGAACAACATAAGCCCTGTATGATTAGAAGTGGGTTTAACCTGGGTTCTACTAGATGGGGTTGTTTTATGTTTAAAAATCTTGGTTTATCCCAGCAGCTGCCACGGATGGATTGGAGAAGACCATCGTGATCCAAGCATGGCTATGTAGAGTGAAGTGAATGTGGCAAGAACTGTGCCTTTTATACTGAATTCAGATGAGAATTGGCATTGACATTGACATTTGGAAGGAAGTCTATAATTTGGTGGTTGAAACTGCCTGTGAGGTATTAAAACAGGATAAGTAAATTTTCTATTGATGTGTGACTTATCTAATTGAATCCACATTTAAAACAATATCTAGGTTGGTCTAGTAAGAGTGATAAAAAAAAACTGTCTATGGCATGAGAAATAAATTCTTCTGAGCTTTTTTTGTGTTCTAAGTGCTCAAGGATGATGCTTTTGTTATCATCAAGAACCTGAGAGTGGATATATTTTACATCAAGAAAGATGGTATCTGGATTCTGTGCTGAGGAAATGTAACATCTCTAATGTGACTAATCAAGCATTCAGTTACCATCCATGTTCATGGATCATAGCTTACTGTTTCCTTCAAAAGCAAGAATTTGGGCCCATAGTAATAAAGCATACTAATAAAATACTTGCATTTTAACCTATGAAAAAATTAAATTGGCTACCATAATGTTCCAAAAAAAGGAAAAGAAAGAAAACAATATAAAAAAATTATGTGGTTCAACCTAAAAGGTAGGTAGAAATATGAGAATTTTCTCTAATGAAACAATTATACTACACTTATCAGACAACATTCCATTTTATATGTCCTCTGTAGTCTTAATAGCTAAAGTTCTGGGTTGTATTTTTAAATAAGCTAGTTGGCAATTAAAAAATAACTTTACTTGACTTTTAAAATTAATGTCATTTTTACTGTAGACTTTAAGAACTATAAAGAAAAGCATATGAAGGGAAACAAAATTTAAAGCACCCTTAAAAGTCATTGCTAATTTGTGTGTTTGTGCCCCCCCCCAATTTTTTATATATATTTTTTACACAGGTACATACTTCCAAATTAAGATAATACTATGTAGACGGTATTGCATTCTGTTTGGGGGATTTTTCTGTGATCAATTTTCTGTATATTTTCCAAAGCTTTTCATATTCTTTGAAAACAATGTTTAAATGCTTCATATTTTTACTTGACATGGCCATAGCATGACTTATTTACCCATTAGCCCATTTGTGGTTATGTAAGTGGTTTTTCCATTTTAGCATCAGAAAGAATTCTGTATTGGAGATCCTTATACATACTCTTCTTTTGGTAAATCTCCTATTCTTTCCTAAGAAGTAGAATTAGTGGCTCAAAGGAAATACAAAATTAAAATTCATTTGATATGTGTTACCAAATTATTCATAAAAACTGGAGGTCAAAATGCTATTCCATGCATTTTCAATTTATACTTTGACTATTTACTGAAGTTTAACTGTTTTCACTTCTTAGCAATTTTATTTATTATTTATATATTAATGCTTTTAATTATTTTTATGCACAAGAGTTCATCCTATGTATTGGGTTAATAAAAACTCTTTACATATTAAAGATTCTTATGAGTGTGCCAGACATGAGTACACATGCGAGACAAATTATTTGCTTTCACAAGCTTATTTTAGTATCCAATACATAAAAGAAGCAAACAAAGAAACAAGACAGTTTATTGTTTCAGACAAAGATTTTTTCTTGCATTTTATCTTTTAGATAGAAATAGGGGTAGTAGTATAGAGAAGGATGATGCCTTAGCTAATGTGCTCAGAGGATGATAAGGTTCTTTGGTTCTCAAATCTTTATTTAAAAAAAAAATATATATATATATTTAATATATATACTTAATATATAAATATATATTTAATGCATATAAGTATATATTTCAAACATATAATGAAAATGTATATATTGCAAATATATATACAAATACATATATATTTAATGCACATATCTTATATATATCATATATATATGCCATTTTATAGTTTTTCTTATTTAGGTCTTGCCCACTTCTTGTCAATTTTTTTCCTTTGTGTTTTATATTTTTGTTATTATGGATGGGATTTCTCTTTGCATTATGTTTCTTTACTGGCTGTGGCAGGTCGCTGACTATTTTAATTATGATACCTATAATTTGAGCTATGGTCCCAAAGTTAGTTTAAGGGTGAGCCAATTACCACAGGGTGTGACTCAAAATTTCCTGTGATTGAGCACCCAGGATTCTATCTCCCTAAGTTCCCAAGCTCACGCTTAGTGTGGAAGTGTCAGAGTTTGAGACCTGATGATGACCAAAAAGCTGAGCCTCACTGAAAGTACTTATGTCTTCTGGTAGTTTATGTCTTGAAGTTGTATTTTGAAACCTGCTGTTTTAACAAACACTTTGAGTTTTGCATCTTGCTGAGTATAAGAAATTTTTAAAGGGTATTTATACATTCTAAAAATCCACTTAGTGGGGCGCCTGCGTGGCTCAGTCGGTTAAGCATCCGACTTCAGCTCAGGTCACGATCTCGCGGTCCGTGAGTTTGAGCCCCGCCTCGGGCTCTGGGCTGATGGCTCAGAGCCTGGAGCCTGCTTCCGATTCTGTGTCTCCCTCTCTCTCTGCCCCTCCCCCGTTCGTGCTCTGTCTCTCTCTGTCTCAAAATAAATAAACGTTAAAAAAAAAAATTAAAAAAAAATCCACTTAGTTCTACTCAAGTAGTATTACAGTTTTTGAACTTCCTTTCTTACAGATTTTCATTTGAAGAAGAGAACTGATTCATCATGATTGGACAATATATTGAATGAGACCAGGAAGCCATCTCTACTTCCTCGCTCTCACTTGACCAGGGAGGATATAAATGGCTGTATGAAGGGGTTTGAGTGACTTGTTCCCGTGAGAACAGTTCTCAAGAATGAGCTATCTTCCTATCTTGCTGAAACACTTGTGTATTTCTGTGGCACTAATTAATACATGGGGCCCTGACAGATCACATTAGTTCAGGGAGAACATAAGAACCAAGGAAAACATTCTCATATCATTGTCCCAAAGGTCTGCCTATGGTGTGCCGGTAAAGTTTTACAATTTTTTTTTCCCCTAGACATTCAAAATATTAACTACAATGTTGCATTAATATAATGAACTAATATTCCTTGGTATAATTAATTTTTCCTACTAAATTTGAAGACTTTGAAAGCTCTGTATCTTGGGATCAAGCCTATATGCTTGTTATTATATATTTTTTTTCCTCAGGCTTGACTGAAAAACGTTTAAGTGTAAGAATGAAAGAATATTGAAGTCATGAGTTTCTAATTTCTCTATGAACAGATATCCCACTTAAGGGTAGGGATGAATGTTTGCTTTCTAGCAGCCAACCCCAAAGCATCACCATACACCCCTCATATACAAATCACTTCTTTCTGTATGTTCCCATATCATTGCATCCTTGACTATCACTGTGCTCAGTACTGTGATTTTAAAATTATTTATCTATCTAACATGTTTTTTTACTGGATTCTAACTCCAAAAGGGTAGGAAACTGGTCTTATTTTGTGTGTGTGTCTTCTTCAAACCTTGGTACAGGGTAAGGCATATGGTAATTGCTTATTGAATGAATCAATACTCCATTGAATAGTCATTTTATTTTGTTCTCACATTACTTCTGAACTTGATCCACATTAGAGTCTGCCAAACGCTTTTTTTTAGAAGCTATTTTAATCCTATATCAAGTTACGAAAACTTAAACAATTTTCTGTTAAAAAATAAAATGTTTGTTTTCATTGTGCTTCCTTTCAACTTACGGAGCAAATTCATGTTTGGTTTGATGAGTAAGTGTATTTAGACATTTATCTGGCACACTTGAATGAGCTCCTCTGAGACGATGGATCAGTGTACTGTTGTTAAAGTACTAATATGGCGTGTGGAATTTACTCTGACAGCTTCTAGCAGCAATAGTAGCTAACACTTTTACGTGTAGCATTTACTATGTGCCAGCCTAGGAGCGAACTCAAAACTATTTGCCAGACATGATTTAAGGACTTTAGCTGTATTAATGTGTTTAATCTTATTCATAGTCCTGTGAAGTTGGTGTTATTATTCCCATTTCATATATGAGCAAACTAGAGCAGGCAGAAGTTAAATGGTATGTCCAAGGTTATATGGCTGGTAAGTGGTAGAGTATTAGACAGCCATCTGGCTTCACAGCCCATGTCCCAACCACCGTGCCAGAGACTCTGCTATTTTTGATCACGTTTTGAACATGATCCTGAAGAAGAAAAAATAGGAAGTGATAAAGGTAGAATTGCACAAGTGTCACTTACCTGGGTTTCAAAAACATCGATATTAGTCTCAGAGAATTTTACTGATGGTAAAAAGCTCCTAGATGCTGAATCCTATGCTCCCATTCCGAACAAAAATGCTGAGATGAAAAAGTGGCAAACATAGTGCCCACTGCAGCGTAATGGCCAAATCTAATCCAAGATCTTTGAACAAACAACACTGCATGATTTGCAGTGTTCTTTTATGTCAAAGTGGGACTTTTTCAGCCAACACTAATTAATTAGTGCTAGTTAAGAAAGACTGTCCACCTGGGTTTTCACTCCTCTTCACACCCCCAAATCTCCCTGAATCTTGGCTAAGGGAAAGGGGTACCTGAGGCTGCCAGCCCATCCTTTGTGCCTCTCAGTTTGTCCCCTGCCATCTGTCTGACAGCATTGCCACCTCTCACCCAAAACCCACCCCTCCGGCTCTCAGGCAACCTGACTGCCATAGCCGTTCTTTCAAAGTTGCTTCCACTCCTGATTTCACGAGGTTAGAAAAATGACATTTTGAATCTTTTTCATAAGCAGATTTGAAAACAACAAGCTATCACTTTTGTCCTGGGCATGATCAAGATGGAGGCAAAATAGGAGTTTTTCAAAAGGCTGGTGGGGGGGGGGTGCCTGGGTGGCTTAGTTGGTAAAGCGTCCAACTGCGGCTCTTGTCATGATCTCGTGGTTTGTGAGTTCGAGCCTCAAGTTGGACCCTGTGCTGACAGCTCAGAGCCTGAAGCCCGCTTCAGATTCTGTGTCTCCCTCTCTCTCAGCCCCACCCCTGCTCATGCTCACTCACTCTTTCTCTCTCTCAAAAATAAATAAACATTAAAAAAAATTTAGAAGTGTGGTAGGAAGAACCTTCTTACCCGACAACGGGGTTCACTAGAAACACACCTTCACTCAGGTATTGTCTGAAAGACCATATTGTTGCTTCAGAAAGGGCACCATAAATTAGTACCAGACTTTATATGACATGAATATATCAGCTTGAGGGTTTATGTGGTAGGTGCCTTACACATTTTACTGCATTTGATCCTCGGTAATAGGTGAGGTTGGTGTTACTTACCTACCTCAGGTAGGTGTCATCATCCTTTTTCACAGATTGCAAAATAAAACCAAATGAACAAACAAACACCCAAACAGCAATATTACATATTATTTCTCCAAAGTCTCAGAGTCAGTAGTTTGCAAAGGTGGAATTTTATATTAGTGCGTTTTGGCTCAAAATCTCAAACTCGTTCTATGATACCATGATGCAAAAAGAAAAAAGAAAAAGAAAAGAAATTTTAACTCAATTAAAAAAGGACTAGAGAATCAGCCAGGGACAGTGGACGGAGAGGGCAGTGCTGAGATTCTGGGAAGCCAGGGGGTAACATAAAATCTAAGAGAGTCTCTGAATGTTGATGAAAAGGTAAAGAACAAAAAGGTCCTAGGAATCTCAAGAATGTTCTCTGCTTTGCAATACTTCCCAAAGTTTGCTGTTTATGGCGGCTGGAGTCAGAAACTGGAAGGGAGTTCCAAGTAGATGTTGGAGTGAGGAAACCCCCGTTTTGAAAATTTGTCCACCCTACGTCCATTCATAGGATTCCAAACTTACAAATTTGCATTCCAACTTTTAAAGGTATTCTTTAAAAACTATTGTCTGCTACCAGATGAAAGAGAGTGAGAAGAGTGCTGAGAGAAACAGAGGTGATTGTCTGAGATTTCAGGGAGGTGGAATTTGTAGGATTTCATACCTACTCCAAAGTGAGGAAGAGGGGCTATGCATCCAAGAGGCCCAGAGTGTTGACCTTGGTGAGGCAAGAAGGGTGCGTAGTCTGTGTGTGTTGTTTGTGCGACGTCTTGGTGGAGATGATCAGAGGGGAGTTTTGAAGTGACAGAAAGCTTGTGAGGGAGGTAATGGTGAACATATAGATTTGCTTAGAAATGATAGCAAAAGCCAGGGAAAGAACATAGACTCGGTCAAGGGACCAAGGACGGAAACTTTGGAAACAACTTCTGTTTAGGGAGCAGAATACAAAATAACAAGCCCAAAAGCAGTCCCCTAAGGAAGGAGCAATCTGAGAACAGCATCATGGAAGGCACTGGAGGAGGGCGATGATGCAAAAGATTCCACAGAGCAGTTAAGGGTGAAGAAGGAAGAGAAATTTCTTCGAGTTGGCAGATTATTATTACACGTCTGAGAGAGCAGTTCAGTGGATCAGTGGAGCAAATGGCAAAAGGAAAAGTGAGGAAATGGAGGCTCCTCTTCCAAGAAAGAGCTTGTGAGAAACCTAGCAGTCAACGAGCACATGGGCAGGGTGGTAGTGTGATGGGAGCATACATGTTAGCACGTCTGCAGTCTTACAGTCTGAGGACCTAGGGCAGGGGGAGAGAGAGGGAGAGCGACAGTGAGAGAGCAAGGGAGAGAAGAGAAAAGGTATGTGCTCTGGGGACAAGCTCTCAGAGGATGTGGAAGGGATGGAAGGAGGTTACAACGGCAGGAGTCCTGAAGTTATTGCTTTACTTGCATTGGGAGGGAGAGAGGAGAAGATGGAGGGAGAAGCTGAGGTTTGTAACCAGAAACGGGAGGAACTGAGGAAGCTCGTTGCCACTAGTTTTTCATCTCGCTTAGGTAGAAGGTGAAATTATTTGCAGAAAATAACTGTGGGTGGGGGCTCTGCTCTTGAGGGAATGAAACACCTTTATGCAAATTCAGTCAATTTAGAGACAAATTAGAGCATTGAACAGTGGCAGTGAGTGGCTGGTTTCTGCTGAGCGTGTGACAGAACTGGCTGTTTTGTTACAGAGCTCTCTCTGGCATGACTTGAGAATCCAAGAGCAGAAAAACTGGCCTTTGAGGTTTACCTGGGTTAGGTAATTAGCATCCTCCTTGCTTCCTATTGCTGCTTACAGACTTCTTTTCAGCGCCTTCAAAGACCCAGCAAACTGTTGTGTGTTTGTTTTTGATCTTTATTGCTCTTCTCTACCAACTCCAATGACCCTTATCTGCTTTGGTGACTTCAATACATGGGTCATAATCTTTTTCTCCTCACATTTGACGTCATCCTCCCACTGTTTCATGATCCGCGTTAATAACATCATTGTGTCAAAGTCCCTTCTTGACTTCCTCAGCTCTGTTTCACTGAATCTCCTTCCACCTTAGCATCCCAAGAGCACCCCTATATTTCTCATGGCATAGTCATTTTTCCCAGCTGCTTCTCTAACCATAGTCTTGAGCTGTGGCTTCAGATTTAAGAATTTCACCTCGAGAGTAAAAGTACGATTTAATTTGAAGGTAAATTGACATCTATTTTAAGATAAAAAAAATTATTCTCTAAGACTGATCCTCCTACATCCAGAATTCTAATACATTCTTTTTCTCTGAAGGACAATATGTGAGTACGCTGATTAATAAATATAAGTGAAGGCATCTACTTTTTAAAACGGCCCCTTGAGTTTTAATGTGAAGATTACGCAATCCAGAAAATGATGGCCACCACTTAACGAATATCTACACTGACACAGGTATTCAGTGCACTTTCTGTCAACTCACAGCAGTATTTCAGGAATATGAAAGCCACCGAGCTAATTAGTACCATAATTATTATCTGACTCCAAGGCTGTGATTTTATTCCATAGTTGTTACATATGTAACATTCCACATATTACTTTGAAAGTGTGTTTAAAAGAGTGTCCACATTTCTAGAATTGAAGTGATATTTGGGAAGTTAAAGGTGATATATATCAAATGCTGTAGAATGACTTTTTCTCAAAACATAGGATCCGTAGTTATTCAGTTAGAACTCCACCGCTTCCCCTTACAAACTATAGGATCCTGACAATTTAAGTCAAAGTTTTCTTAAGTCTCAGTTTCTTCATTTGTAAAATAGGGCAAAAAAACCACACATATAAACTCAGGTTGTTGATAAAACAATTAAATGAAGTCATACATACATGGAACATAGCAACTACTCAATATGTAACAGGTAATACTAATATTACTATTATAATTGCTACTGTATTCCACTAATATTTTTAAAAACTATTCCTAAGCACTAGTTAATTTCACCGGCCTTCAGCATGCTCCTGTGAGCTGACACATAAGGACATCCTGCCTAAATATGTTTAATAAGATCTGATATATTTTATTGATGGCTCAGTTATCACTAGAGGAAGCTAATTCTTTGATAGTATAGATTAGTATAGATTCTATATTCCAGCAATTAAAAAAAATTCCACACATATTTTTCTTCTGTCTAGATGATAAAAAGGAGACAGATTCTGATGTTCCAATATTGACGTCACACAGTTCTCATTCCCATCCTGGATATTTCGTCAGTGAACAGGTTTGCAGAGCCACGGTTGGGAGGCTGGCCATCTCAGTTCTCACACATGCGGCCCACCCTAAGTGCTTTCCTCCTGCTCTCCCACCACCTCATAACGAGTCCCCAGGGGTGCTCCGTTAAGGGCTGGGCTGTCATCCTCAAGTTGGCACTTGCTGCTTTCGGTAACATTGCTTCTGATGATGTGTTTGTTAGGGAGGCCACTTGCCAATATCTGATGAAATATCACCAACATTAAGCTTCCTGAAAATGAGCTTGCTTTGCTAGTCTAAGGGCTGTGGGGCCTCTGGGATTAGGGTGCATAGTAATGACTAAGTTTGGTTCCAGACCACCTGTTTGTGACAAAGGGCTGGGGAGTTGAGACATCCTGAGACACACTCTGGGCAGGAAGAGAAGAAGCAAAGAAAGACACCTCTCCAGTGCAGATTTCTTTCTGATTTCAGTGACAGTTTACCCCAAGGGGCTCAGCGCCTGGAAGTTTTTGCATTGAGCGTTTTGCTGGTCTCACATTCTCTCCAGATCCAAGTTAACACTTTAACTAAGGGGTAGATTTTATCAAGAAGGTTAAAACCAGTGTAAATTGATAAACTGGAGAAAATTGCCTACCATTTTCTGAAGTTTATAACTCTAAAAAGCTAAAGATCAGTGCTTCTCAAAATAAAACAAAACAATAGAGAGAGATTCATCAGAGTTACTTGGGGAGGTTGTTAATAACTTCTAGGTCTTATCCCTAGAGATTCTGATTCAGTAGGCCTGATATAGTGTCTACAGCTCTGATGTAGCATGTAATCCAGTCAATTCTGATGCAAGTGGTCTTCTTTTTAATGTTTACTTATTTATTTTGAGAGAGAAAGAGAGCGTGAGCGGGGGAGGGACAGAGAGAGAGGATGAGAGAGAATCCCAAGCAGGCTCTGCGCTGTCGGTCTGGAGCCTGAGGCCGGACTTGAACTCATGAACCACGAGATCATGACCTGAGAGGAAATCAAGAGTCAGATGCTTAACTGACTGAGTCACCCAGGTGCCCCATGTGGTGCAGGTGGTCTCGAGAAAACACTTCATGAGGAACTGACACAGACTTTCCAGAGACTTGGAATTTAATCTTTAGCTGCCATTGTAGCCCTGGTGCAGTCAGACAGTAAAATCCACATGCAAACTCCCTGTAGGTTTCTCTTCTCTGTCCACATATGGATTCATGTTTCCACTTGTCAATTCAATCACTCATTCTCTTCCCATGGACTGAACTGCTGGGGGCTCTGCTTTCACTCTCCAGGTCCACTGTCCACCTGTCCAATCCTCCTTGTGTCCTGGAGGCCAGCCTCGAAAGAGTGTGTCTACCAGTGTTCCTTGCCTTCATAAGGCCAGGGGAGAGTGAAGCCAGCATTTATGTTTCTGTGCTCCCTTTCAAGAGAAGTTTGTCGGTGGCTGCATTCTTCTACTACAGTATTTACTAGGAGGCCTCGTAGTTATAGTTCATGCTGGCTTCTGGCAACCGCTCACTTCTCGTGCCCCTGCAGGCCTAGAAGACTAATAGCTTCTTAAGATTGTCTAATGGTGCTTCCCTAGCCCTTGTTGGTTTTATGTAACTCTATTCATACCTCGTAAGAGTCCTGTGGTTAAACCTTTTTCAATTACTCCTTTTGTGTGTGACATGCATTTCCCCAGGGGACCCTGACCAACATATTAAGTCGCTCCATACCGGTTTGTGAGAAGGTCATGGAAAATAGAGCATGGTCAGAAGTGATTATTCTGAGCTGAGGTAGGTACTGTATAGAGACATAGAGTAAGTGAGCCTAGTGGAAAACAAAAAGGATTCTGTCTTGGCAATTGGGGGGGAAAAAAAAAACAAACTTACAAATGAAATTACGCTGCTATAGGGTCTGAATATTATTTAGGAAGTCCATAGGTGGAAACATGAAAGGGGAGAGCAGCCTGTGTATTGATATTACCTGAAATTATCTCACAAGGGTTAATGCCATGGTTTTCTTTTATTCTTTCTTAGTCCCCTTCAATTAATTCCCCCAAACAGCAGAGGAATGATCTTTATAAAACATAATGAGAATAATACTAATACATACGTGTTAATAAACGAAGGAAAAATATTTCTAAGTTCTTTGTAGACAAAACTTCGAAGGCATAGGAGGTAGAGAGGCGATCGTGGGAAATAATGATGCACATACTCTAAGGCCTTAAATACTGCACAGTCATGGAAGGCTTTAGAATAGAGGAGTGACATGATCAAATCTTTACTTCTGGAAGTCTGGAAACAATATGAAAAATGAACTATAGGAAGAAGAGACTAGAGGAAGGAAAAATGCATTAGGAGCCTCTTCTCACATGATAGGATACTCACTGATCTTGTAGAAGTGATTCTGTTATCCATTGGAAATAGTCTTTGAAACTGATCATTTTCCACAACATTATCTTCCGGTAAAGAGTATGAAAATCCCTAGTGACATTTCATACCTAAGATTTCACAATTGCCTAGGCCTATTGTCCCAAGATAATGTAAAATTCTAAATTGCTTTAATGCTCTATTATAGAAAAAAATTGTCATAAAAGAATATTCAAACCTCAAAATTTTCTCAACAATCTTATAATTATACCTCATCTACTTTTTAAAAATATTTTCTTTTTCTTCAAATATACGTTACTAAATTACATTTTATATTTTTCCAATAAATTCTGGCATAGACATTGTATATATATTGTGATCATGGAAATTTAGGTCATTATTTTCTGATGGAAAGGCCTGAATGTAAAATATTGAGCATGACTTATTTTTGAGCACATTTGATTATTTCCTTAAAAACTTAATAGGGAGAAGAATGGTCCTATAAATTTACTTTCAATATAGTGGAAAATAATATCACATTCACCGTCAAATTTCCTTAGGAAATTTGATTTTATACAATTAACACCTCAAGTGCAAATTATAGGAAGAGGTGAAGGGTAAAACAAATTAAAAAAAATTTTTTTTAATGTTTATTTTATTTTTGAGACAGAAACAGAGTGTGAGCAGGGGAGGGGCAGAGAGAAAAGGAGACACAGAATCTGAAGCGGGTTCCAGACTCTGAGTAGTCAGTACAGAGCTTGATATGGAACTCGAACTCATGAACCATGAGATCATGACCTGAGCTGAAGTAGGATGCTTAATGAACTGAGCCACCCAGGCACCCCAGGGTGAAACACATTTAACTGTTCCTACTCTGTGCTAGAAAATCTTTTCATGTGAAACTGCTTCTTTCATTCTTTTTATGTGTATGTGGTTTTTAGAAGCAGCTTTATTAATATATAACTGACATACAATAAGCTGAATATATTTAGGTAAACAACTTGGAGTTACAACACGTGTATATACTCATGAAACTACCATCATAATCAAGATGGTGAGCATATCCATCAGTGCTACAAGTTGTCTCCTGGCTCTTGGTAATCTCTTCTTCCCAACCCATCTTAACCTCCACACTGAACCCAGAAAACCAAATCTGTGTTTGGTCACTATAGATTAGTTTGTATTTCCCAGAATTTAGCATAACTAGCATCATGCAGCATTTTTGTCTGACTTCTCTCATTAACACAACTATTTTGAAATTCACCCATCTTGTTGAGAAAAGGAATACTTCATCCTCTTTTATGGATGAGTAGTATTCCATATTGATATACTAGGGTTTCTTTATCCTTTCACATATTGATGAAAATTTGCATTATTTCCATTTTGGAGTTATTATAAATAAAACTTCTATAAATGATTGTGTACAAGTCTTTGCATGGACATATACTTTCACTTTCTCAGATGAACTCAGGAATGGAATGTTTGGATCATATGGAAGATATTTTTTAACTTTTTATCACATTATAAAATTGTCTTCCATTGTGATTGTATTATTAAAATTAAAAAAAAATGTTTACTTATTTTTTTTGAGAGAGAGAGAGACAGAGACAGAGAGACAGAGCACAAGCAGGGCAGAGGCAGAGAGAGAGGAAGACACAGAACTCAAAGCAGGCTCCAGTCTCTGAACTGTCAGCATAGAGCCCGACACGGGGCTCGAACTCATGGACCATTAGATCATGACCTGAGCCAAAGTCAGACAATCAACCGACTGAGCCACCCAGTTGCCCCATGATTGTACCACTTAAATTCCCTCCAATAGTGCATGAGAATTCCAGTTCCTACAAATGATTGCTAACACTCAATGTTCATTTTTAAACCTTTTTTCATCTCTGTAAGTTTGAGTCAGGTATTTTGATATCTTTATATCCCTACCTAGCTTTTTGAACATATGTTATGATACACTGTTAATTTTAGCATCTGTATCCGCTCAGGGTTGATTTCAATTGTTTATTTTTCCTCTTTATGGGTCTTATTTTCTTCCTTGTTTGCATGACTGGTATTTTTCATTAGATGCCAGACATAATTTAACTTTGCTCTGTGCTGGATATTTTTGAATTCCTATAAATATTCTTGTGTCTGGTTCCGTAATGCAGCTACGTTACTTAGAAACAGTTTGGTCCTTTGATGTTTTTCATTTAAGACTTATTAGCCCAGATAATTCTCAGTAAAAGGAACCCTACTACTGAGGTAAGATCCTTCTAGCTATTCTACTCAGTTCCCTGTGAACCTTGTTTTTTCTAGCCTGGCCCTGTGGTCATGCTGGGCACTGTTACCTCTACTCCTCTCAGATGCCTCTTTCCTCAGCCTTGTGTGGTTTCCTCAGAGCATGAATTGCTCAGCACCCAAGAGAATACTTTATGCAGACCCTCTGCAGATCTCCAGGCTCTCTCTCTGTTCAGTTCCCTTTGAAAGAGAACTGGTTCTGTGATACTCTGTCTTGTGAACTTTAGCTGCCCTCATCTCCCTGGTGTCTCCCCTCCATCTTCTTAACTCAGGGAATTTGCTGACTTCCTCTGGGCTCCCCATATCTGCACCAAAGGCCAGAAACTCTCTCACAGCCGTGACTGGGGCAAAAGTTTTGTCTCATTTGTTTCCTGTCACAGAGATCACTTGAAAACAACTGTCCATTTCTTTGTTTATCTCATATAGAAGGATAATTCTGGCCCTGTAACTTAATCTTACTCAGAAGATGAATTTATCTATTATTATAGATGATTTTTTTTTAATGTAAGTATATTGAAAGCTTTGGTTTTCTAGAAAGATTGCTTCACGTGTCAGGAAAAGAAATTTCATTGTGAAGCATATCTACAACTCTAAGCTTAATTTCACAAAATGTTAGAGATGATATTGAAGTTAAGATATTGAAGGAAACTTCAGATATATTCTCTGAAATGTTCTTTTTATTTCTTCTTTCCAAAAACACTGTCACTAATATGAGTAACATATACTTAAATAAGAGCTGTCTATACTGTAATCATCTGCATGACCATGTTGAATTTAAATATAAAACATTTATTATTGAAATGCATACCTGTCCTTGGTACTGTTATATTTTAGAATATGATACAACAGAATCACCATTTCTCGCTCTGAAAGAGTCATCTGTGTCTCTTGACATGTAAATAGAACCGTGCCCACAAAGAAAGGTTCTTAGGGACATCAAATAGTCCAAGCAGGCATAATGCACTAGTTAGTCTATGTGAAGCACTTTATCTCTCTGAGATCATTTTGAGTAAAGTTTATAAATGGCATCTTGTTAAGGTCCTCATTACTCTGGTCTGGTTAATATACTCCTGTGAATCACTTACTAACCATCGTTATTAACTGCCAACGTTCAAATCCCAGTTCTGTTCTTTACCAGTTGTGTGATTCTGGACAGGTAACGTATCCTCTCTGTGGCTTATATACCCATCTATAAAATAGAGTTTGTAATAGTAGTATTTAGAACAAAGAATAAGTGCCATATAAACTTTTGTTAAAATACATAATTAATTAATGCAGTTGATACTGAAGGAGGCTTGTTGGAAGAGGGGCATTGGATGATAATAACACTTGGAGGGTTTGCCAGTCTTCAATAGCAGAGGAAACTCACAGTTTGCTCCTAAAAAAGAACCCTGGGGTGGCAAAAAGCCTGATGTTGAGGTCCTCTAAAGTAGTGCAGGACAGCAATGAGACATTACTTCTTAAGAAAGAAGGTTCAAGACAATGAGATGGCTCTCAAGCCTCCTGTAGCCCTGGGGAGCACAAGAGGACATCTTATAATTGTGTTGTTTCTGAGAGGTCCAGAGAAATGGCTAAAAGTTGGGTTGGGACCAAAGGGACACAAAGGATGGACTATGTGGCCACAGAAGAGCTTCATAAGTAAGCAGTCAATGCCGTGTAGCCCAAGGCCAATGTCTAAATCCCAGGCTGGCTAAGTCATATCTCCCTGATGCCAATGTGAGCAGGTACCAATGACCCTGGGCCAAATGTCTGCACTTTATGTCAGGAGGGCACATGGGCCACCAGGCCAAGGAAGAAAAGTAAAAGAAGGAGAGGCCCAGGGTAGAAAGAGAGTCAGTCAAAGGTGTTTACTCATAAAATGTTTTCTGAGTAATCAGGGATTTACCTATATTTCCCTGTGTGACTATGTTGTTTCTACTCTCAGGCAGAAATAAGGTTTTAAGGAAGAAATTAAGTCCAATTAGGAGAAAAAGAAAGAGTTTGGAGCTCTTAAACTTCTTGACTATGAAATGTGTACTAACAACTTCTAAACTACAATTATAGGTCTACATAATAATATGTGAATCTATAAGTTTGGAGCTCTGGAGGTGGAGAAGAATACATAAAGTCTAGTCATGATTTTGTTGCTTATAATTGTAATGATGTGAGCAATCCTTTAACCTAAGGACTTGTTTTGTTTTTTTCATGGTAAATGCATAACACCTGTCCAGCGTTCCTCAGGTTTCCCATGAGCATCAAATGGGATCATTTATGTAAAAGTGCTCTGAGAAACTATAAAGCATAATGTGATCACAGGAAATTATTATGAATTAGAACGTGAGCAATGATGAGTTTTGGAGGCATCATAGAATGCAGATTTATGTCAAAATGAGTTCCCTAAAATGAGGTTATAGAAGTCAATACATAGGGAAGAAAGCCAATCTGTTGGAGATATGAGGGAATATATTACAGTCTTCAGAGTCAGAATGACCTGATAAAGAATTCAAGAATTCGTAGCTCAGGTATTTATTATCTTTATGGAATAAGTAAAGTTAGTTTACTCTTTTGTCTCAACTTTGTCATTTGCAAAAATGAGTTTGTGGTGAGGAATGGAAATCATCTGTGTTAGGGGCTTTGGTCATAGCAGGCCTTCACCAATAAAAGATAATTACTTGTTCTCCAAGGGTGTCACCAGTTTACATTAACAAGACAGGGCGAGGAGGTGGGATTAGATGAGAATGTG
Organism: Herpailurus yagouaroundi; assembly: GCF_014898765.1. Taxonomy (NCBI): domain Eukaryota; kingdom Metazoa; phylum Chordata; class Mammalia; order Carnivora; family Felidae; genus Herpailurus; species Herpailurus yagouaroundi. The sequence goes on from NW_024412377.1 coordinate 84,745,159, forward strand.
GAAGAAATCACGAGCATAACCAGAGGTAAGTCCTACATAAGACTGTAATTTTCATTGATTAAACACTGTGTATAATGTATGAGATTGCCTTTGGAAGACAGGGAAGTCTCAAGAATCATTTTGGAGGAGGAGGGTGAATTAGCTCCTCTCCATGTACCCTGAGAAAGCATGTGGGAAGTTGAGAGTGATCTTTAAATTCACTGTAAATACAGAGACTGCGTATATCCCATGATGATAAAGCTGGGATTGGTTCATTGTGGCATTTGTAGTACTAAGCTCACTGCCTGAACAGGACACACTCTTCTTTTATGCTTACAATCTAGTGGGACAGGCCAGAAACATATTTAAAATACCTTAGTGATTCTGAACGTGATCAGAAAAAAGTAATATTTGTTTTCATTACTATGAAATAAAAGGGTTCAGATTGAAGGGAAGCTAAAAATGTGGTTTGGGACAGAGTAGAGATCATAATTTTGTTTTATTTTGTTTTTTGTTTTGTTTCGTTTTGTTTTAAAGCCATGAACAGAATGTTGACTCAAAGGGAAAAATACAGGATCTCCCTCTTCAGTTAGGTTGTTGTGAAGGATGCCATGTTAATTATGTGGAGATGAACCCCATGGAGAGTAAGGTTTGGAGAAAAGACCAGGGAGGATGACCTTGACTTAGGAATCATCTAATTAAAGATGGTTTTGGCACTTGATGGAAAATCTGTTTCCGGGAAACTTGGAGCCGGGGAAAAGGTAAAAGAGAGCTAGAAAGCCATAATTGGCCCAAAGGTTAGCAAGAGGAATTTTGTTCATTTTAGGCACATTAACTTTTAGTGGCAAACTGATAATAGTAGGGTCAGTCTGTCTGTCTGTCTGTCTATCTATCTATCTATCTATCTATCATGTTCATAATTTTCCAACTAACTCTCATTATGAATTAGGTCATGTAATCTGAGAATAATCCTGAGAAATAGACAAAGCATATGTCAGCCTTAATTTGCCTATTAGAAATAAAAAGTTCAAAGAGAGAGAGTGACTAGCTCAAGGTTATACCATAAATATTGGAGTCAGGACTAGAACCCATGTCTTCTGATGCCAGTCTTTCTACAACATCACTGTGGTATATTGCATCTTTACTCAGATACAAATCTTCATTTTAAATGAGATAATCGCCTCAAACCTGTAGATAAAAACTAAAAACATCATGCCAAATCCAGATACTATGACTAGATCTCGTGTTTGGATGTTGGAGTATATCCCAGCTTCAGATCTGTTGCTGGTATTTTAATCTACAGGTCTGATAGGATGGAGATTTCCCCTGCGTTGTTCTCACATTCCCTATCCTGGGATTTCCTGAAGTCCTAAGAAATATTTTTGTGAACAATTTCAGTTCTCACCATCTCTCTCCCTTTTAACGAGAAAATGGAGCTGTTTGCATTGGCATTTCAAATCAAGAGGTACTTAATTAAGCAGAAAGGCTTCTACTTTGGTAAAGCATATTCTTGGCATAGGTCTATGGGGGCAAACACAGCATATCAGTAGGTCAACACTACCTCTCATCTCTGCAACGTTAGGCTGATTCATTTGGGACATTAGAGAAATCTCCTCTTTGCAAATTTCATTTATGAGACAAACTTAAAATGAGCTGCATTATGAAATTGAGAGATCATGGCCTTTTGTTAAGGTCATTTTGTCCTGAGGCAACCTACACAGGCAAAGGAAACAAAACTGTTTTATAAACGGATACTCTTGATGTAGACATTTTGCCATTCTAATTAAAGGCCCCCAACCAGTTCATTTTTGTGTTACAGGCTGTAGATTTTTAAAAATTTTCTTTCTTTCCTTTTTACTTTTTTGTTCCCGAACGATCAGATTAATGATCTTAAGCTTATGGAGACAGCCAGAGGGTATGAGAAAGATAGAGGGTTTCTAGATCCACGTAGGCTGAGTCAGTAGTTATTACTGTTTCCAAAAATTAAAAGGAGGGGATATTATTCTAGTTTAGAGGTAACTGAATCACTGCTAGATAACTGATCACTGCTAGAGCCATAAGATCCTATGAAATTCTGGCCAAAGTGTTTATCCTGGTTTTGTGCAATTTTGACCGGGCCTGACTACCTCTGGCTAGATTGTGGATGATGCCATTTCTTCAGGAGGGAGGGTCATTCCCTGCTTTTATTTATGTTCCATTTTATTTAGTATGCAAAGTGGGCATGATGCCACTCTGACTTTTAACCCTAATGGAGAGAGCACACAAGTTGACTGGGAACCTCTAGGGAAAATCAAGCTGTAATGACAATTTGAGTGTGAAATCTGGTCTCTGGAAGAAAGGTCACCACATCTGCATAGCCCCTGGAGTCAGGCTTAGAGCCCTGTCTGCCTTCAAATAAAGAAGCATTTTCCTGTGTCTTAAGGCTGCTTTAGTGTGAGGTACAAGGAGCACATGACAGAATCAAGGGAACTGAGTGATGTTTGTGCATGTTTGACTGCACTCTGCATCCTAAGAGAAGACTTTGGAGATACCCAATCAATACTACAAGCATGTCCTGGACAGCAGCAATGCTGTTTTCATTCTGTTACAATAATGAATTGAAGTCTCCCAACAGCAGCTATAATAAGCACTACTCAACCCTTGATATTCAATCACCTTTAACTGGTTATATCTATCTAAAATTCACTGTTAACTGTGGTTTTACAATACCCCACTGGCAACCTTTTACGGCTCTCCCTGCACAAAAATGCAAAAACATCAAAAATGCCTCTCAGTGCCATATACTCAGGGCTTCCCTGTATTTGCTAAAATGTTTTCCATTTTTTATTTAAAGTCCAGGGGAAGGCATTCAGACATTGTGCACAAAACGAAGTGGTTTTGCCTTCAGTTTGAAATTATTTTTCCCATTACTGTTAGCCTAGAGTTCATATCTTCGTCGTTTCTGGTTGTGAAGTGATTCTGTGTTATTTAGATCCCCTAAAGCCAGCTAATCTTTTACAAATAAAAATGACAAGAACCCAATTTTTGTTCCATAAGACTCACTTGCATTTTGTTGTTGTTGTTGTTGTTGTTGTTTTGTTTTGTTTTTGTTTTTTTGGTATATAATTGCTTCTTATTTATTTAAAGCTTTTTTGTTTGTTTGTTTGTTTTGCTATAAAATGAGAAGAAGGAAAATAACCAATGTGGCTTTTGCTTAGTAGAAGTGAGCAAGTGCTTCTACCTTATTAACACAGATGCGACAAGAAATTAAGGGCTTGTGAAAAATCCTGGTAAAACTCACATCCTGGAGAGAATTCAGGTTTAGAATGCACAGTATGAATATAAGTAACTGTATCTCGACATAGTTTACTCAAGTTTCATTTGGTTCTCAATTAAATTTTAAATTAAAAATTTAAATACAAATAATTTACTGTTTTAGGGTTAATTCAACATTTGTACAAAAATAACTAGTCAATTTGAACTATGTTACAAGGTCATTGTTAGATTTTAAGATTTAATTTTGGTCAGTTCAGACAGCTTCATGTAAATGTGATAAATTTGACCTAATATTTTGATCTAAATATTAGGGGAAAAATCACAATATTTAAGAAAGATAATAATGGAAGCGATTCTTGTGATGAAATTTACAAATTTCTTAAATCTTAATGTTAAAAATGCTAATATCAAAATAGTTTAATAATATAACAATGTAGTTTACATATATATATATGTGTGTGTGTGTATAAATATATATATATATATTTATATGCTTACCAATATGTATATTAGATTTTGTGGATAAGATTTAAAATAACAGGTTTTACATGTCTTTAAGTCTTATATACAGAATAGGCAAACTTCTACTTTCCAAAAAATAAAAGGCTAAAAGATTTCATCAAAGCAAGGGTGGTAAAACTAAACTTAGCTTTTATAATAAAAATAGTGTCAAATTCAATTTCCCTCTCTACTACCAAGTAATTCTGAAATGTTTTGAAGTAGCACCAGCCTACAGAGTAATGCAATCTGCAAAATATCACCAATATTTTCAAACATGTGGTAATGATTTTCCTCACACTTAAAAGTGGCCCCAATTCTAACAATAAGCACAGTTGCTTTAGAAAAAATGCCCACTTTGACAGGTTTGCTGACCATTTTTTTTATTACATTTAATGAAAGATCACTAACGTCTTCTAATACTTCAAAAGATCACCACGTTTTTGAGAGGAAAGGTGCAGTAATCACCATAAATCCTTATTGCCTAAGCAAACCATGCATACGCTAGACCAATACACTTATGAATTAGGTTACCTGTATTTGAGATTATAATTTCAACAATTACTAACTCAAAAATTGTGAAGCTATATAATCTACTTTATAAGGCATATTATTAAAAAAATATCCTGTTTTCACCCTGTCTACAAGATGAAATACAGACTTTCACTTTACAAAAAATTGCTCCAAATTAAGAACCTGTACAGTACTGGTAACATGAATTATTCTCTTAAATTCTAGAGAAATCTAAATTCGATCTGAATTTGGAAATGCAGTACAGTTGATATCAAAGTATTATAAAACAGATGAGTTTGCATGATGACGTTTGCAGTAGTGAAATAAGAGGAGTGGGGAGAAAAATAACTCAGGTCCGGTATCATGACCAAATTCTTTACTTTGTTTACACAGAGATTTAAAATAATATGTATTTTATATAATTAATGACCGGAGCATAAAAAAAGTTGTGAAAAACCTTAATTTTGAAGTGACAAATATTTGTCTTTTTGATATACTTTCATTTGAGAGGTGAAATTAAATTTACTGAATCCAGCCACTATAGAAAAATGTTTCATAGCTAGAACACAGAAATGATTTAATAAGTTCTACGAAAAGTCAATTTGCATGAGATCAGCACCTAGCCTATAACGGGTGGTAATGGATTGTTGGCTTGATTTTATACCACTTGACATCAGATTACAATACACTGAATAAATGTTAACCTATAATCCCTTTAGTAAAAGCGAGCATTGTTTGTCTTTCCTTGTAGAGACCACATTGATTTTCTTTTATTGGATGCTCAACCACTGCACCTTAGATTGATTACTTTGAATTAAATGTGCAGAGAACATTTTTATTATTCTAAAACAGCAGTCTTAACGTGAGGGAGATGCACTTCGTCCTATCCCTTCCCTACTACAGAATGTATACTCAGCCATATCATTTAGATTTCTTTAGTTTTCCCATTTTGTTTCAGGGCTGCTGTGATGCTGACCCCTACTCTGCCCCTGTGACCCTTGACCCAGACACATCTGACCAGTCAAGGCTCTGGAGGTGGCAAATTAATAGAAACCCTGCTTGTTAATTGCATAAAAGAAAAGCCAAAGAATTCATCACCTCAGTCATGGCCATTGCTTCCCTTTGACCTCCTTCTCCCACAAGGCTTTTGCTGGTGGTCACATCTGTGGTTTTCCTATAGCCTACATATTTGCCATATAATTATTCAGCATCAAACCTTATTAATCAAATCGATGCTGTGTTTTAAATGGAAATTGCAGGATTAATACAAGCATTCATTTCATCCTGAAAATCTTGATGGCTTTAGCACATGAAATCCAATTGGAATATAAAAGAAGGGATGTAGAGACCTGATTGAATTAGGGGAGGCATGGTGCACATTAAATTACATATGCCAGCAGGGTTCCATGCTTTTATAGTAAAATACTGCTTTGGAGTCCATACGTCATATACCTCTTGTGATTTTCTGTTATTCACTAGCACTCTGAAGATAAGCAAATACATAAAAGGTTTCTGTATTTTTAGAGATGATTTTCAAATATCCAATGTTTCCCATAGAAAACATAATTTTCTACATCTATATCATTGAGTGTGAGAGATTATCATAAGAAAATAGAGCTGAAACTAAGTATATTGGTGTTAGACATCTCTTCATGTGATAGGGAAGGATAGGTAAATCTATAAAATCAACTCTTAATAAAACCATTTTTTTTTACTCCAAATGTCTTTACATAGTAGGTGGTCAATAAAAATTTAATTAACTTTCAAAAAGTACTTTATACAGGGCCTGGTAACTACCCATGTTTATTTTACTGTATTTATTACAAAAACAGTATTGGAGATTGAGACTGGGAAACCAGAATCACAGCCACACTATTATTGACAAGGACCACAAAGATATTACAAAGCTCAATAGCTTATTCTTTGGGGTTAACCCTGACCTAGTGCAAGATTAGCACTAATACATCAATAACGTAAGGAAGTAGGCAAAGCATGTTCTTCAATGCTTCATTTTGAAAATTTTGGCAAATTCTAGAAATTCTCTTCTCCCACAGAGGTTTTCTTAGTTCAGTTTTATTTTTAATCTTTGTGACAATGAGAGAAGAAGTAAGTGACTTTGTATCAGAAGCCCAAGTATGGATGCGGATAAGCTATTAACTCATTTATACGTGAACATTTGGAAAGAATTTAAATATAACAGAAATACTATTATCATAAAAAGGCAAAGAGTTGCAAAATAGTAGAACTGTTTTGGTTAAGAGGCCTTGGTAAGGGGAAATGGCATTGGCTCATCATTATACGTTAGGCAGTTATGGAAGACATTCCTTCCAAAATTTCCTAGTTCTATGTAATTTAGAGGTGAGGCCTTCCCCTTACTTCAAACAAGTTTAAACTCACTTTTGAGATTGGCTATAACTCCTGTTTATTTTTATTTTTTTAAACTAATGAAACAATGAGCTTTCCACAAAGGCCTCTGATAATCCATGTGTACCATATGTCAAAGTAGAAAAAGTCACCCCCTCTAGACAAATACAGACTTCTGGATGTCCAGTTTGGTGAAATTTTGTCTTTGTCTAAAATACAGAAACATCTTGCTAGGGCACATGGAGTGGGAGCTAGGTTTCATGCCTTCTGACAGTTATTGTTAGATGTTCTTGTACAGTAAACAACCTGTTCTACTCTATGTGGCGGACCTACTTTCTATGAATATCCAAAGCGATATAGCAATCCTTGCTTGCTTTCCATCAGGTGCTAATAGGCCAGATTTAGTGTTTAATACTTCGTTTTGAAAAATAAATTTGAATACAAATAAAATTAAGGTAGAAACACAATAGGGAGAAAATCCGATGAAGGAGAATTTTTCTAGGGAGTACATTTAAATGTAATTATCTCCCTGATTCAACTTTGTTTCTCTTAGAGAATGGAAGTAAGTTTTCTGTACTTGATTTACTTGAGTAACTATACAAGAGGAATGCCTTTGAATGACCTCTGCTTGTGGCAGTCCCCTTTAATCTGCACTGTCATTTTAGAGTAACAAATCAAAGAATAAGGGTCTTTCCCCTTCCTTAAACACTTTTTAAAATTTTTGATGATGCTTTTCTCTATAAATTTCATCTTAACATAAGAAAAAAGTTCATCAGAAGATGTTTACGGCAGTGTATTTATGAAATTGCGTTTGACACTCGTGAAACCAAGCTGCTGTAGTATATTTTATGACACAAATGCTTTCATTTTAATTTGTCCCTTGTCAAATTAGATGATTTTACTTACCAAACTTTATATATACTTCATGATTCCTTGTAAAGACAATTAGTTGTAAGATAAGTCAGCTCAGCATCCAGACAGAGGGCTTTAATAACAAGTTGATGGGTGCTATTAGTTAGAAATAAATAGTACCTCAGATCCTTCACTGTAATTACCATCATCCACTATTTATACATGACCTGGAGTTTGGCTCATCGTGGAATAGACTGAGAGTTTAGAATTTTTCATCAGGCTTCCAAAGGAGCTTAAATTAAAATGAAAATCTTTAGGATGAATGGAACTTTTAATCCAGCACAGCCATATTGTTTGCTCTTGGCATAACTGTGTGTTTCAATAAACACGGGCATTGTCCAAGTATGTGTAAATAGGTGTGTATGCAAGCATGAGCTTCCCTGTTCCAGAGGAGTGGTTGTGGGTGAGGTAGATTGCCCAAGTAGTTCTGTCAGTTTTTCTCATTAAGTTTCAGAAAGCAAAATTCTTTAGTATCAACCCTTAAGTAAACGAAAGCAATAAATCAAATTGATGTTGCTCTTCATTAATAAAAGTGCAAACATCTTCCTTGTTTTACTAAGAAAGCATTATTTGCCCACGAATGAATAATGTTATTTTTGTTCATAGGGAAAAGGAAATCTGCTAAGTCTATATTTGATGTGTGAGAAATGTTTTAAAGATAGGTCAATGCAGAAAACTGAAAATTGTACACTCAGATGTCTAAGGTCACTTTTTTGAGGCCAATCATGTGAGTGATTCTCTCTGCATGCCAGGAGATCCAAGCATTGCCTGTCTGACTGAGGATGTGCACTCTGTTTTCTGAAGCAAGCTAATATTTGTGATGTCTGTTCCTAGGCTAACCATAATTATTTGGTGTATCTAAATGAGGAGTAGAAGAGATCAGGAAAAACCTGGTTCTTTTCCCTATAGCACATAGTTAGGGTCTGCAGAAAATTACTGACTGTCTCATTCTATCATGTATAGAGTGGAAGAAAGTGAACACTATTAAGTACTCAGTGAGAGAAAGAAAGAAGCCTTGTCATTTTTTTGGGGGGGGGAGACAGATATGCAGAAAGGAGGATAAGTTTTGGTGGCAATGAGTGTGCTGTCCTCCGTAAGAGTATTTTCCATACAGAACAGTGAAAGACACCATGAAACCACATAACAATATTTTGAACATTTCTTACAATTATACAGTAGTTTAAAAATTCATATTAATATTCTTTTAGGTTTGACAAGAAACCCATAAAGCTGAGGTATATGTCACAACAAATTGAACTATATTGCCCTTATTACATTGAGCTCACCTGTGATTAGCTTTATTCTTATAATTATTTGTACCATTTGAGTCACAGAGAAAGAAATCCTTCTTTACAACAGGGGCCAATCTTATTTGAAGCAAGAAGCGAATGTTGTTTAAACTCACTCATATTGTAAATCTATCTTGCTTAAGAAAAGGGAAATATCTTTTCATACTGTATCAAGTTATATAATTTCCACATAAGTATTTTTTTAAACTTGTGCATATTTGAGAAAATAACTTCTTAGCATTCATATAACACAGACAATAAGTGTCTAGGGAGATAGTTTCAGGAATCTGTACTTAAATCTATACATAATATGTTTTTCCCCCCTGCAATTTCAGTGTAAAATCAAAAGATTAAATTATCCAAGTCATCAAATGATTGATTTTATTTGATGTTGTTCTAATCAGTTTCTTGCCCTGGAACTATGTAGCAATGATGTAATTTTGATCCACTTTGAATGCAGGTGAAAAACTGCCTTTTCTGTTAAAATCTGGACAAGTATGTGTATATTTTGACTGAACTATCTCCATACTATGAAAAGTGCTCTTTTGCAATAAGCAATGCACATTTTAATATGATGTCCTTCTCCATGACTAAAGAAAAGGCATCTCTTTTGACCAGCTGCCTTAGATAAAAGGGAATCCCTTTACCTTGTTAATGTATTGGCCTGATAATTAAGGAAATGGTTAACTTATTATTCTTATTATATATATATATATATATATATATATATGTATATGTATATATATATATGTGTGTGTGTGTGTGTATGTACTATAACACAGTACCATTAAATAAATAATAAAGAATAATCCTTTCTTTCTTATATAGTTTAAAACGGTTTACTTATTCTTATTATATATATATTATATGATATATACATATTTGTATTATAACACAATACCATTAAATAAATAATAAAGAATAATCTTTTCTTTCTTAACAGTAGAGTACAATGATAATGAAAAACATGTTTTAAGAACAGTCACACAGATAACAAGCTATAAAACATAGAATAATTCAGTGAAATCATTTGGAAACAAAAAACTGATAAAAGCTAGACATTTTTCAAAGAATACATTTCTAGATGATGCTTTCTGCTTAACAAGAGCCTTTTAAAAGTGCAACTGATAGAGTTGCTCAACTGTACACATTGTTCAAGTCTCAATTAAGTGTGCCCTTTGAGTGTGCACTCAATTAAGTGTGCAAATGGGAACAATGCGAATCAGTGGACTTTTATGCTTTACTTTAAGAGTATTGAATGACCATAGGAATTGACGGGTACAGAGGACAAGGTCTTTATTTTAATGTGGGATTTTAAAATCAGGCCTGACAAATTTTAAGAAACAGAATTAAAGATAAATCCACCCATTCAATAACCTCTTTCTGAAGTCTGCATTTAACGAAGAGCTAGGCATTCCTTAATGAAAGACCATCACGGTAATAATGCACTCTGTGCTTTTACTGACCAAATCATGCCATAAACTAAAGATTCAGTGCAGGATGATATCCAACCTTGCACCAGCTCCTCAGATAGTCCAGGACATCTCAACAAACACTTGAAATGCTACCAAACCCAAGCCGCCACTTCACATGATTTATGATGTCATTAATGTCAAGCTATCAGTGGACAAGAGTAAAAGAGACAACAGCAAAGCTGACTAAAAACAAATAGTTTTGATTAAACTCAAGGACGTTCAGTACAGCTTTCAGCAAAAAGGCATTCATCATTTCCGAAGCTGACCTTGTGTGTGTGTGGTTTTTTTTTTTCCCTTCGTTTTTTAAAATCCTAAATGCAAACGTAATGCACATTGGTATTCCTGCAGACTCGGAACCCAATTTTAGCTGTGTCCAGTCTTTAAGGCAAAATGAATGAAGTAAAAGCCACAGCACCATTTTCGATGGGGCTGATGGAGTAGTTAATTGACCCTTTTCCTTAAACTCTCCCTTCCCTTCTCCTTTTATTTCCCAGAAGATTTCTGTCACTCACCTTCTAAATCATTTCCAAAGAGGAGGCTCCTCTCTCCTCTTCTGTTTTATATGCCATTTTTGTATTCAAAAGAAAGAAAGGCTAAAAATTGGATCCAACATGAAAGACAAAAATGTATGTGAGGTAAGTAAGAGAAGCAAATTATTTTCATATAAACATTTCTTACTTGGCTACAAACCTTGCTTTCTAGAATCACAGTCAGATTATTCCTCAGAGTATTAGTGTGCTTACGTCTCTTGTAATAAGCGGGCATAATGCTCCTTTATCTGACGTGGGCTCTATTTAGAAGATACCAATTCTCTTTTGAACAAGAATTAAAATATAAAAATATAAAGGAGAAACAAATGATATATCAAAGTCCGTGTTCTTCATCAACATCCAATTGGATTGTTACCTTAGGAAATCTTATTTCATGCCCTTGTAAAAGCTGCCATAACTCATTCAAACAACAGGAGGAAACTAATAGTTCAGGCTTTACAAATGTATTTTAAAAAGCTGTCAGTAGCCCTCTTTTTGTCTTTTCTTTAAGGTAATAAGGTTTTCTCCGCAAGCACAAATTTTAAACACTGATGTTGTCCCCATACATCTCTGATATCTTTTTGAGTATCTAGGCTTCGAATTATTTAATTCCAATAATTATTTTATTTTTGTTAACACTGTACACTTCAAAACCATGAAGTTTTATCAGCAGATATGGCTTTCACAGACAATAATAGAAATTATATCTCAATATCAGAATAAAATTGTTTAATTATGAGATTTCAATTTTAGCTATACATAAACTTAATTAAATTTTTAAAAATCTGTATCTCGTCAGACGTAGGAGAGAAGCTGTAACTTTTTTTTTGTTTAATGATGGGAATCGTTTTTGAAATGTTGCCCTATTTTAGCTGGAATTATTTCCTCCTATACGCTTAAGACACTCCTCTCCAAATTAGGTATATTTCCTCTGATTAACGAAAACTTTCTGGCAAGATTTTTTTTTTTTATGAGAAATAAGACAGACTGTTTTATAAGTATTAACTGTGCATGGGAACATTTGTAATATCGCCCTTGGAGAATAATAAACAGATACTAGAGATTGAAATTCTGACATAGTTTACAGAACAATAATCCAAACATCTGTTATAATGACAAGGGATTCGAACAGAATAGAGAGTACATGGGAAAGCTATGCTACTTTTAGTACAGTTGTAACGTTAAATCAAAGCAGTGCAGCTCAAGGCTGCTTGCTGCTAATATAAACAATTTTCTACATATTCCTGGGCCACAAGCCAGATCTCCGGATTCAGTTACAAGCACAAGGTCAAGAGGGAATCAACAGTATAAAATTACTGCCTATGAATCAAAAGAATAAATGGATAATTAAATATGAAAACAAATTAGAAGGTATGCTCTCATTTAACTCATCTAATGAATATGTCGGGCGACTTTATGTATGGAATTTGTTGCAGGATCAGTAGATGCTTTAATGTATTTATTGATTAAACCTGAGTTATTAGCATTTCCCTGAGTCAGGCACACCATATCGTTTATTCTTCTATGTATATTGAGTTCCCTAAGAAAATCCAACATCTAGTCATAATCATGAGGATAAATATATAGTCATAATTTTATTCATAGAAGAAATGATGCTGAAAAATTTTACACTAATGATATAAGTAAACTTCCTCAAACTTGAACTTCTAGGAGACACATTGTTGTGTGGAGAGACTTGTATCACTGGTTTAAAGGACCCAAAATCTGGTTTCTCTTTTGTTAATATCTAGATGATCTTGGCCACATTATGTAGCCATTCTAAAATGTAGTTTCTGTAAAATTCAGATTAGATTGGATAGACTAAGATACTTTCTGGAATCAAAAAAATACACAAAAAATAAAAACTGATATATGAACTTGAGATATATAAAAAAAGAATGATGATGCATTAAATCCTTGGAATTAAAGTTTCTAATGGATTTCTCAGTCTAACAATATGTTTATTTCTTGATATGAGTAAAAACAGTCATCAGGTGCTGACCATAATGACTTCTTTATTTTTGTTTAGTGCCCATCTGAATTCTTTTTTATCCAGAGAAACATCTCTAAAACTTCAAATTTAACACAAAAGAAAATAATTGAAAACGAATAATGGTAGAAGTTGAGAGGAAAAAGAAATTAAGTGGTTTGCTTGTTATTCTTTAAAAGTAAAAAAAAAAGAGTAGAATTATTTTGGGATTAGAACCTGTGAAGTTTCCTCTTCCTAGCATTCATTTTTGAAGGCTCCAACATGTACTTGGGAAATAAGCTTGTATGAAAGAAGGCAGTCTTGGGGGTTGAGGAACTGAGGAGACAACCTTTCATAGAAAGTATTCCACATTATTTAATCAGATTGGTGTGGAGTTTCAAGTATGTCATCAGGTTAAATTTCATCCTTCTAAATTGTTCCATTCCAAATGAAGTCAATCTAACTGTCCCCAATAAACTTCATAAAATGTAAAAAAGAAATTACTGAAGTTTAATGATGACTTAACACTGTCCTGAAATGTATTAACTAAAGAAAAGATGGTTCCAGTTCAGTACAGATGGAATAAACACGTGCCAAACTTTCCCTTTCACTGAATGCAGTTATCAAAACTCCACACACTGCATGAGTAGCATTTGAGAGTACTGAAAAATAAAATAGCAGCAGGCTTAAAAGGGAGGAACACCTGGATTATTTGAGGTACCACTAAACAGAACTTACCATGTTTTCCCTCTAGTATCTATTGGCCTGAACACAATGCAAACCAAAACCTGGAAATGAGCATTATGGTTCAGATTATAGATGTCAAGGAGAAACCCTTTAGTTCTGGTTTGAGAAACAGAAAAGGTAACCCCTAAAGCTCCAGAGAGAGTAAGGGAAATCTCTTGATTTTTTTTCCTCTCCTCTTTCCCTCTTCTATTGCATTCCATATCCAGTTGATCTTGCACCCAAAACTGAGGCAAGGGAAACTTCTTTTCCCTTTGGTGGAACTGCATCTCCAAGAGGGTGGTATCAAAGTGTTGATGTTTCCCCCTCTCCTTCCATCCTTCTGCCACGTGGCCCTGGAGGCAGTGCAATCACAAAAGAAGGTAATTTCTTAGCAGAAGACCAAAATGCAAAACCCAGTACCACTGGAAAGTGCCAGTGATATAGAGAGGAAATATCTAGGGAAATCAATAATTTTGTTTATTAATTCTTGGGAGAACCCCCCTCACTAATGTAAACATGAATCTGATCATAATTAGCATACCATAAACTTTGACAACGGTGTTAAGGAGAAGATTACTCATCAAGTCCCAGACTGACCACGCGGCCATGCAAAGGCAAGATTGAAAAGGCAGCACTGCAGATGCTTTGAAAATGGAACTAACCTTGGGAACACAGCCTACAGAAGGCTAAAAGAAAATGATAAACATTCTCATAGAATATGAACAAGACCCAAAGTTTCATAGTGTAATATTTAGAACAAACACAATACAACAAAAATCACTTGGCGTTTGAAGAACAGAAATCTCAGCTCACATGGGAAAATTAAATCAAGAAATACACATGAAAAGATGACTTAAGTGTTGGAATTACCTGGCAAGGGCCTTAAAGTCTCTGCTGTCATACATTGCTGTCATGGTTTCCACTTATCCATAGCCTATGATTACCCAATGCATTGTTACTATAATTACCTTGAACAAGCAGGTGTTTTTTAAGAACAATTACGAATAAGAAAAATAAGATTCCATTTTATTTTCATTTATTATTTCTCCAGTACTCTTCTTCTTTTTAAATGTAGATTCAAGTTTAAACCTACATAAATTTCCTTCAGCATGAAGAACTAACTTCTCATCTTTTTTATAAGGTTGGTCTTCTGGTGAGACAGTCTCTCAGTTTTGTTTGTCTGTGAAAGCCTTTATTTTTGTATTTTGAAGGATGGTTTTGCTGGATATAAAATGGTAGATTGGTTAGTTGGATTTTTTCCATTTTAAATATTTGACTCTCTTTTCTTGTTCTTTACATAGTTTGTGCTGAGAAGTCACTTAATTCTTACCCTTGTTCTTCTCCAGACAAAGAATTCTACCTCTAACTGAAGCTTCCTTCAAGGTTTTCTTTGTTTTGGTTTTTCTGAAGACTGGTTATAATATGCTGAGGTTTGCATTTGGGGGGCATAGAGTTTTTGTTCTGCTTGCTTCTCTGAGATTTCTGGATCTGTGGAGTTTGTATCTACATGAATTTTGAAAAGTTCTCAGCCATTATTACTTCAAATATTTCTTCTCTATTTTCTCTTTCTACTGCTTCTGGCATTCCAGCTATAATTATGTTAAACTTATGATATTGTACCACAGTTGTTGGATGTTCTTTTTATTATTATTATTCTTGTTTTTTCTCTTGCATTTCAGTTTGGGAAGTCTCTACTGACATACCTTCAAGTTCACTGATATTTTTTTTTTTTTCCTTAGCTGTCCTGTGCCTATTAAAAGCATTTCTCATTTTGGTTATTGTGGGGTTTTTTTCCTAGCATTTCTTTTTGTTTCTTCCTTAGAGTATCCATCTCTCGTTATATTACCTTTCACTTCTTGCATGCTGTCTGCTTTTTTTCTGTTAGAGCCTTTAACATATTAAGCATAGGTATTTGAAACTCCTTGTCTGATAATTCCAATATCTATATCAGACTTGTTTGTGATGATTGCTTTCTCTGTTGAAACCGTGGGTTTTTTCCCCTGATTTTGGCATGCCTTGTAATGTTTCTTGAGAGCTGGAATGTTGGGTTAGGTAGTAGCTACTGAGGTAAGTAAGCCCTTATTGTGAGGATTTATGGTAATCTGTCGAAGAGTTCTGTTTAATGCATGCTGTAGTTATAAGTGTCAAAGACTTCAAATTCCTATAGTATCCTTGTATTTGTTTCTCCTCTTTGCTTTGGGGCTTTCCTTTGTTTTCTTCCTCAGGTATAGTCTGTATCTTGTGGATCTTTTAGCTGTAATCCATTATGATTTTACTAGAGCTGTGTTGGTGTGGTCCTAAAGTATGGGAGAGGGAATCTTTTATTTTCTTCACATTAAATTACAGTCTTTTAATGGGTGTGTGTTTGGGGGATGCATCCTTCACAGATGTTTCTCCAGTGGCATAACTATCCCTCCCATGTCCTCTATTCTCTTCACTCGCTGCAGTGCCCACCATCTATTTCCTTGAAGCCCTGACCCCTGTGACTAATTTTGTTTCCCTCCTGAGGTTAGATACAAAGGCTAGAGAAGGTGGGATGGGGATGAATTCCCTTCCTACTGCTGGAATAAGGCTTTGGAGTTGAGCTCTGGCAATGTCTTCTTTTCTGGATAGCAGTCCTTTGTTATGGAGAAGGTGCTAGATATATTTCACAATGGTTATTGTTCTTCCTCTGCCAGAGCCTCTAAGGAATCTTAGTTTAACACTCAGACTCTATCCATTTGTCAAAATTATTATTTAAGTGCTTTTACTAGCTTGAGACTTCATTGACTTCTGCTTTACATTAGTACCTCTCATCTGCTATATCTCTCTGGAAACATCTTTCAAAACAGATTTCAAGGTGACAATTTGCCTTATGATCTCAGGTCTCTGACAGGTCAAAAAAGTCATTAATATTCAGTTTGTCCAGCTTCTTCTTGTTCTGAAGATGAAGATTCTTCTAATCTCTTTACCTCATTTCATTTAGAGATGGAACCAGATGTCCCTTCTCTGCTTTTTCTCCCTGATATATATCAGAATCTAACAAGATGTGTATTTTATTTGTTTATTGATTAATTAGTTAATGGTCTTTCTCTCCAAATTGTCATGTAAGCTGCATTCAGGCAGGATTCTTATCTTTCTGTCTCTATAACATTTCTATTTACTGGCAACAATCCAAAGTGAATGCCCAAACATTAAAAGAAAAACAATTGGTTTTTAGGCAATTGTTTTTGGGATAATTGATTTCAGGGTGAGAAATAATTTTCATCTCATGCACCAACTTAATAGATGAGTAGTAAGTTGCTTAGAAAACATAAAATAGTAGGAAAAAGTTCCATGATCAATGAGATTTTTTTTTTCTACTAAATAGGAAGAACAATTGTATTACCCTTGTTCTTATATGCCATCTCTGGCCATTGGCACACGGACATCAAATAATTATTTTTAAATAGTGGACAATGTGATTTCCCTAAATTGCTCTTAGCTTTCTAATTTCACTTAGAATTTTCTGTTTACACTTTCTAATTTAGTCAAATTCTTAAAAATATGTGTGTGTGGGGTCTCCTAGGTGGCCCAGTCTGTTAATCGTCTGACTTCGGCTCAGGTCATGATTTCATGGGTTGTGAGTTTGAACCCTGCATCAGGCTCTGTGCCGACAGCTCAGAACCTGGAGGCTGCTTCAGATTCTGTGTCTCCCCTTCTCTCTGCGCCTCCCATGATCATGCTCTGTCTCTCTGTGTCTCTCAATTATAAATAAACATTAAAAACATTTTAAAAATGTGTGTATAATTTATTTATTAACAATATATAATTATTTACACAAATAATTTCATCTTAATTTTAGTCCTTTCTAGAGAAAAAAAACGTTTTAAATTTCTAGTAACTAATGTTCTTTCTACCAATATGAGTAATCTTAGTTCAACCTACTTATATTTAACTTGTATTCTCTAGTAGCTTATATATGTCAGGTTTTCCATTTTAATTATATTTCCATTAGTCTTACAAAATCAGATTCACTAGGGTCAAATACAATAAATTTGAAAGTTATTTGGATAGATTTCCTTTCTGGGAATCCAGTTTCATATTAAGTGATTGGAATTTAACATCTTTATTTTAGATGGTAAGAGCTTTCAACAGTTGGCACTCTAGAGTTATCAGGAACATTACCACTTAAATCCTTGAAAAGTCTATCAGATAGTGTATCAACTCAAAATAACAAGGTGAGTTTTTTTTCTCCTGTATCAGGTGAATATTATATAGAAATATTTTAAACCTTTTTTTTTTCATGTTGGTACACTATCATTAAAATCATTTGGACAAAGAGCTTCTACGTTTAATTTCCAGGTCTAGAAAATACTGAGGAAATTTCCTCCATTTTAACTGCAGAATGAAAAATGGAGTATTTTTTCTCTGTGTGAAAACCTTGAAACAGCACAACATATCTTCTTGTCTCTGAGACATTTCTTCTTATTATTTTTTGATGATTTTTTGAATGAAATGAAATTAATTCAAATTACTGGTAGCATTTCAAAAACTGAGAACCCTAAAATAACCTCTAGGAAACAAACATTTAATATCAGAATACAATGTAGGTTTGATTTGCTGAAAGAGATAAAACACAGTGAAGTACAACAGGATGTATAGACATTGATGTATTTGGATCAGATCCAGGTCTGCTCTGGAAACTCCATTATTTTTATCCCATAGAGTAGTTCTGTATAATTGTTTGATATACTGCCCTTACTGCCCTCCCAAACCATGCCCTTTTTGGTTCCTTGAGCTGGCATTTAAGGTTTGAGAGTAAAGCATGAAGTAAAATTAGATCTGGTTATCTGTTCTAAAATGCTTTAATGCAATTGCATACATTAAGGCTTAGATGAAGAAGGTTAGAAATTTTTTTCAATTTGAAAAGTCACTAGACTAGAGCTAATCTCTAGCTTGTCTAGGGACAAGCAAGATGTTCCTTTTCCCCTCCCTTGATTTGCTTTGCCTTGGTGCTATCGAGGTGCTAATTTTATTCCATCCAGTTTTTAAATATTAATTGTACATGTCAAAACAAAAATTTCTTCCTGGAACAGGATGTCATATAAAAAATGTCATCTTGAAAGAAACTGAAGCATGAACTCTAAAAGCTTTAGCTAGCTAAATGAATATTGACTGGCTAATGCCACCTATAATGAAAAAGAGCTTTCATAAGGTCTCAAGTAATAATATGAAGACTCCATCTCAGTTACCAATGTTTAATCACATCTTAAAAACGTAAAGTTTAACTCCATTAAGAATGGTCAGGTTCATCTAAGAGTACCTCTGACCGCCTGTTTAGTTTACCAGATAGGCAGTGACTAGAGTGGAGTGAAATATGCAGTTCTTTTCATTGTGTGGAGCTTTCAGTGATGACTGAAGTGCTGAAGTTTAGCAATTCCCAGCTACTTCCTATGCTATATAATGAAGAGTCAAAGGAAACTGCATCATTAAATAAATCCAATAGTGATATCATTGGCAAGATCATTCATACAACATTGATTTAACAGTAGTTTGTGAGATATGGTGTATGTTAAGGGACAGCTCCAAGAAAGATGAAGCAACAATTACTGCATTTCAAGGATTTTACTGAGCACTTTGCATGGACTATAGCATATAATCTTCTAAAGAATCCCTTGAGACAAGCCTATGTTTATCATCCTCTTTCCAGGTGTAAACAGTGAGGCTCAGGGATTTAAGTGACTTGCCTCTTAGGGACACATTGATTAGTAAATTAATAGACAAGATTTAGTTCAATCCAGGCATGATTTACCCTCCTTTCTGCTCTCAATTACCATATAGTACATTGCTAGAAAAATGACCAGAGGCAGAGGTAGTTAAGGAAGTACAGTTCCTCTACCACAGGTATTTAAATCTCTTTGCCCTGATTTATTTCCTTTGTTGTTGCTGTGTAGATGTAGACTATGGTAGGAAGGATAATGGCTCCCCAAAGATGTCCTTATCCTGATTACCAGAACTTGTGAATATATTATCTTGTGGTAAAAAGGGACTTTGTAGATGTGATTAAGTTAAGGATCTTGGGCAGATTATCCTGGATTATCCTCATGAGGCCAATGTAACCATAAGGGTCCTTATAAGTAAAAAAGGGAGGCAGGAGACTAGAGTGATTGGATATGAAAACTCAACCAACCCTTGCTGGCTTTGAAGATGAAGGAAAAGAACTATGAGCCAAGGAATACAAACAGTCTCTAGAAACTAGAAAAGACAAGGAAACACAGTATCCCCTAGAGCCTCCATAAGGAACACAATCATGTCAACAGTTTGATTTTACTCCCATGAAAGCCATTTCAGACTTCCGACCTCCAGACCTGGAAGAAAATATTTTGCATTGTTTTAAGTCACAAAATTTTGTTAATTTGTTACAGCAACTGAAGGAAACTGACATAAAACCCCAAAGCACACTCTTTCCAAAAACTTCTTAATTCCTTTCTTCCTTCCTGCCTCCCTGTCCCTCTCCCCCAATAATCCATAAAAGATTTGAAATGTTTGAACAGCATGTATTCAGGTGAGCTTTATTTGTAACCAACCAACCTCTTTGAGAGATATTAAAACACAATGGGGGCGCCTGGGTGGCGCAGTCGGTTAAGCGTCTGACTTCAGCCAGGTCACGATCTCGCGGTCCGTGAGTTCGAGCCCCGCGTCGGGCTCTGGGCTGATGGCTCGGAGCCTGGAGCCTGTTTCCGATTCTGTGTCTCCCTTTCTCTCTGCCCCTCCCCCGTTCATGCTCTGTCTCTCTCTGTCCCCAAATAAATAAAAAACGTTGAAAAAAAAAATTAAAAAAAAAAAAAAAAAACAAAAAACACAATGAATGCATACTCTGAATCCCCTCCACCTGTCTGATGTTTCCACTACTACTTGGTGTAGGGGAAAGGATGAATAAAAATTTCATCTGTCAATGCTGATTCCTATTTAATAGTGATGTCATATTGGAGTGCAAGTTTGAGAAAAATTCTTAAGCCATGTGGAGGCTCAGTAGGAAAAAGCATTGTGGTCAATTATCAATGTACATATTGGCCACAAGCCCAGGAGCAGGAAAGCAATGCCATGTCCAGAAGTGGCGGGGAGACCTGGAGAGGCTGTTAGAGTTATGAAGGAGAGTTAATTCATTGGGAACAGTCAGAGATCATAAAGAAACTTGAAAGTATTGGGTAAATGGTGAAAGAAGAGGTATCCCATAATAAAAGTCTTGTCTTATTTCAAATATTTTTTGTGGGCATCAACTTGCTCAACAATGGGCATGTCACAATGAATTGGAGTAACAGTTTTGCAGAGACTCCTGGTGTTTTAGCAGACCACAATCCATACATAGTAATACTTTTTTTAAAAAATTTTTAATGTTTATTTTTGAGGAGAGAGAGAGAGACAGAGTGTGAGTAGGGGAGGGGCAGAGAGACAGGGAGACACAGAATCTGAAGCAGTCTCCAGGCTCTGAGCTGTCAGTACAGAGCCTGACAAGGCTCTCGAACTCATGAGCCATGAGATCATGACCTGAGCTGAAGTTGGACATTTGAAGTTGGACACTTAACCAACTGAGCCACCCAGACGTCCTAGCAATACTTTTGTTTGTAATGTTAGGTATTTTGAGAGAGAGACGGAGAGATGACGTGGGGGGAGGGGCACAGAGGGAGAATCCCAAGTAGGCTCCATGCTGGTGACACGGGGCTTGAACTCATGAATCTTGAAATCATGACCTCAGCTGAAACTAAGAGTTGGATGATTAACCCACTCAGCCACCCAGGTGCCCCCATACACAGTAATACTTTCTTTGGCCTAGGGAGATTTATACACTAAGCAAAACCGTGAATTATTTTGCTCATCATTACAGTTGATAAACATATTGTCAGCAACTTTTAGCAGTTAGACCAGTATCCCAAACTTAAATGGCACATGGCCAAGGAAAAACCAAGCGTTAAGTTAAACTTTGTATTGTGTTTGATGAGCCCTAATTAAATATCAGATTAGAGATCTTTCTCCTTTACTTAAGAACAAATTACCTGAAAAAAATACTTGTTATAATTGTCAGATATTCCATTTTATCATTACAGCAATGCTTCAAAATCAACTGAAGGGAAAGGTCAAAATACTGACCTTCCTATCTGTAATAACTGGAAAGTTCATGGCTTTAGAGAATATGCTGGTCTAGAATGCACATTCAAGCAACAGATAATTTCCTTCAAATATTAAGCTTTTAAGTTTTCATTTTTATTTACATATAACCTAGCTATTTCCTTGAATCATTTTCATTTATTGTTTTTATTAGCTGAGATGGGAAAAAACTCTTATCTAACCATAGGAAGAAAAACTCTTCTCAATTGATGTGTTCATCATTTTAATTGGGCATAGTATATAATTATACACACTTGACAAAGGACATGTTTACAATTAAGGCTTCTTTACATTAGTTGTGACATTAACTTACTATGGCCAACTCAGTATTTAAATCATGTGCTAATTTAATACTAGGTATATGCTACAGTTGAAATACTCCTCATATCAAAATGTTAGTAGGACTCAAATCATGTACCTTCTTTATGCAATTAAATCTACTAATTAGCAATCTATTCTTGTTGGCTTTACGGCACACAAACTTGTCACCAATCATAGGAGCTGTTGTCAGATTAAAAGGAGGAAAAAACGACTGCTTTGTGCATGTTGAAAAAATACAGAGATTCCTGATATATAATAATCATTTAAGACAATCTACATGTCTGTGGTTAAGTATAAGTAGGACGTGACACGGAGGGAAGTAGAAAGAGAGCAATGTCTTAGGACTGATATACAGGGAATAGCTTTGCACGAAAAATTAAGATTCATCTGGACCTACCTTAACTAAAGCATCCGGTGCGTGATAGAGATGGATCACTTGCTCTCATAAATCTGGCATTTAAACTGAACTGGTTGTGAATATTCGTGACAGAAAGATTTAGCTGTATGCCTCATCCCCCCACCAGTGACTAAATAATTAGTCTTTCAGTTAATCTTCATTACCATTGTCATCTTCCACCTTGTCCTTTGAAAACAAGATTGAAATAGAAGGATATCTAGAAATTCATATTGAGAAATATGAGAGCTGTAAGCCATTCGTATGACAAAGGTGCTTGAAGAGACAGCAAAAGTTATTTCATCTAATCTATAGATACACCAATGTTAAATTGATTAAAATTTCAAAGGAGATTTCAGTGCATGGTAATGCTGATGAATAGTCTATAGACAGCAAAGGGTAAGATGAAATGCAGGCTAGGAGGAAGCACTAAATTGTCTTTCACATTCCTTGTGCCTCCCTATTCTTCCTGCCCCCTGCCCTCAAACACATCTCGCTGCTACTTCAATCTTACAGTATAAAATTGTTTCTGGAAAAGAGTTTACGTGATAAGAACTAAGCTCTTGAATAGGCTTTTAGAATCCCCTTATGAATTCTATGAGGAGAAGAGAGATGTACTGAAACTTAACCTTAGGAGTTAAGTTCTTTGTCACTGGGAGGGCAACTTCATTTAGGCACTGTTCGCTCATTAATCACCAGTAGGAAGTGCATTAATTGAAAAATAAAGGTTAGGGGCGCCTGGGTGGCGCACTCGGTTAAGCCTCCGACTTCAGCCAGGTCACGATCTCGCGGTCCGTGAGTTCGAGCCCCGCGTCCGGCTCTGGGCTGACGGCTCAGAGCCTGGAGCCTGTTTCCGATTCTGTGTCTCCCTCTCTCTCTGCCCCTCCCCCGTTCATGCTCTGTCTCTCTCTGTCCCCAAAATAAATAAAAAACGTTGAAAAAAAAATTAAAAAAAAAAAAAGAAAAATAAAGGTGATTGTAATACTATTTATTTAGCACCTACTAGGCATTAGGCAGTTTGATCATGTTACCTGATTCTTCCCAAGATCCTGCCCTAAGATGTTAATCTCTTTCAGACAAGGAAATTGGGGCCCAAGAGGCAAAGTAACTTGTTCAAAGTAATTGAAAGTTTGTGGTAGAACAGTGGCTTGAAACCGTATTTATGGGATTTCAAGAAAAAAATTGTAGGTCATTTTATTTGTGGATGGCATATCTCAATCACTACTTTTACTTCCTAGGTGAACCAAGGAGAGAGAAAGGGTACTGAGAAAAATCAAGCTTGTGGAGGAAAGCAAAAGTAAAGGAAGCGAAGAAATAGGCTTAATGAGAGAGACGTAGTGTTTGCTCAAGGTTAGTTTTTTTTTAAGCTGAATTTATGCTAATAGCCATTTTATTCATTTATTAAAAAAAAAAATCTTTGGGTGCTCATTCGTCCAGTAACTCGTCTGAATAGGCAAGACGAGTTGGTTTTAGCATTTGTTTAACTGATGTTATTGATAAAATAAGATAGTTCCATCCATTTTTTTTTTTTTCCCTTTCATAGACAGATAGCTCTTTTTCACAGGTCTTCTGAGTCCTTTACCTGGCCTGGATGTAGAAAAGATCATGCTTCCTTTATTTGCTTGCAAGAGCACACAAACAGAAGCTTCATTGACATTCAACAAGAGGGAATCTTCCCAGTGAAATTTAGAGAAGTCACCTTCCTGTCAATAGCAGATTTAAGGAAGTTTTGTTTTCAATATTCATACATAACTTGAGCCACTTATTATTCGATACCTTCTTTCAAGACCTAGTATCTAAATCAAGCAAGAACATCTTGTATTGTCACCATGTGATGAATTTATTTGTGAAAGAGTTGCTCTTTTGTTTTTCATTTAGGCATAAATAAATGCATTCTTCTTCCTAGACATGAATTAATTAGTGCTTTTCTGTCTCAGACATCTACAACATGAAAAGAATGTAAATCCAGAACTATCGATACAATTAACATTGGAAACACAAGAGTTGGGAAAGAGAAAGTCGTCCAAGAATAGATTTATAAATTTTAAGTCCGTCATAAACTAATAAAATAAGTTGTGAATTAAAATGAAAAAAGAAAACTCACTGGACTCCAGATTAGGTACTTTGCAGTTATGTTGTGTGGTATTCCATGTTATCTTCCTGTAATGGTGAACTGTCACCCTGAAATAGTTAACTTCAACATATAAAAGTTGTGATATTTTGGGCTCCCAATTTGGAAGAAACTTCTGCTTTTGCTTATAGATGCCTCTTCTTTGCATGGTAGTCAGATTTCTTCTAATCTAGTTAGAACGTTAATTAAGATCATTATGACTCAACAGCAGAAAGTTTTGGTACCTGTTTTAAGATGTATATGCTTTGAAGCTAAACAGAAAAATTATGGCAGTCTGAGCTCTTTTCAAAAGTCAGGTTCAGGGAAGCATTGAATCATTCCTTAAAATACTTCATTTTTTTTTTAATGTGTATTTATTTTTGAGAGAGAAAGAGAGAGGGGGGGGGGGAAAAAGCACAAGTGGGGGAGGGGCAGTGAGAAAGACAGACACAGAATCTGAGGCAGGCTCCAGGCTCTGAGCTGTCATCACAGACCCCGATGTGGAGCTTGAACCCATGAACCACGAGATCATGACCTGAGCCAAAGTCAGAGGCTTTAGCAACTGAGCCACCCAGGTGCCCCTCATTCCTTAAAATACTTTTAACTCAAAATCTTGATTACTTTAGACCACCAGATGAGTACATAATTAGGAGAAATTACTTCAGATCAGGGAGATTAAATATGGGGTGCTCTGTCATTCTCTCACCTTGAGGAAGATCCTTCTATCTGCAGCCCCACTGATTCCAGCACTGGCTAGAAACTTATTTTGGAGAATGTTTGATATCTTCCCTGAAACTATATTAACAAAAGTGTATTTTATTATAATGTCATCATATTTGTTAAAAGACATTTAAGAAAGTTCAAAATAAAATTTATGTTTATGTTTGCCATACATTTTTTTGAGGGAATAGTGTTCCACATAGAAGCCTCAAGAATGAATCTTGCTTCTACCTGAGAAATTTAAAGTTTTTCCTCCTTTTTAATGAGGGCACATAACTATGTTTCCCATTTTGATTTCACTGCTGGAAACTTCAGATCCAAATTTTAAGCATGCATAATCTTGTTAGTCATGCTGACCCTTATCACCAACAAATCTTCATAATCTTTTCCTTGGTTCTGATGTTCCATTTCTCTTTTACTTTTCATTACATGTCTTTTCTTAGAATCTGCTTCAAGCTCTCTGTGGGAAAAGGTAAGATTATAAAGAAATAAAAATTTAAAAATATATGTGGTGGGACTGAATATTGTTGGATAGAAAATTGCCTACTATTTTTTCAATGAGGATGTTCCCACGAAGAAAAGAAAGACTTTCTATTCCAAGCAAACTTTCAGATATTTGAATGCTAAAATTCTAAAGCTCACATAGCCTTGTAAATATTAATGATGAGATAAGATAGGGGGTTTTGAGGTTCTTGACCCCAAGAGCTAAGTACATTTGTACACATGGATTTAGTCCTATTTAGCAGGGACTGCTCCAGATTTGCATACAGCTCATTCTGCTTTTAGGTCCTGTGCTTTCATGCTTCAGTTCCTTCAAACTTACCTACAACTCTCGCTGTGAAAAATAAGCCAATTTTATGTCATTTCTGTTCAAAACCGTAAATGACTTGTACTTGATGGTTGAATCTAGGTGGTAGAGAGATGTAGTATTCAAGCCAAATGAATAACTTGTCATTTTGGGGAAGGAGAAAGAAAAACCTTGAGAATGTTAATTTAATAAGTATGCAGGGGTATAGCCTTAAGACCGTTAAGAACTGTCATTTAAAGATTTATTTACTAACTTTAAGAAAGACATTTCATTCTTTGATTTCAGATACATGCTTATTAAAAGAGTAAACATTGCCTCACCCAATACTTTCAAACTCTAGCCGTATAGGCTTACTAGAAATTTGTAATTGAAAAAAATAAAAGATTTCACCTAAGTCCAACAAGATTTCCATTTGTTTTTCAAAGTAGTTTCTTTTTCCCTATTCAAAAATGGAAAATATTGCCTTAAGTTTTCTCTTCCCAACATCTAAGACAGTAACAGGTATGAGATGGTGGCCCATAAAAATGAACTTATACCCCTGAAAGCCAAATAATCAGTGACAATCCATATTTGGCTGCTTAATAAACCAAAGTTATATTCCTGTGAATTCTTGCCAGAACTTAAAATTTAATGTTATGAATTCTCGTTATCTATGTGACCCATTTCCAAAACACCCATCTATAATCCCTCTGCTTTGCATGCATTAAAAAAAAAAAAACAACATAGATAAGAATTATTATTAAATCTTTGCGAGGCTGTGTCTTAAATTGAAATTTTTTTTTCTTTAAAAAAAGAGTCAAAATCAAAGAAATGTAGGATAGAAACTTGGTTGCCAGGGGTTAGAGAAGGCAGGAAGTGTGGGATGATAAAAGGACAGCACGAGGAGTTTCTTCGTCATAATGAAACAATTGTGGGGGTGGCTTTAAGATCTCTCTCTCTCTCTCTCTCTCTCTCTCTCTCTCTAATCTGTCATCTGTGTATCTGTGTGTGGCAACTTGTCATACAATTATTTATAAAGACATACAAAAGTGAGTGAATTTAAAAATTAGCAAAATCTGAGTAAGATCTACAAACCAGGTAACTGAATTGTGCCACTCAGTTTTCGGTTTTGATAAGGCAACATAGTTATCTAAGATGTCGCACTGAGGAAAGCTGGGTGATGGTTACCCAGGGCTTCTCTGTACCTTCAAATGGGTTTAAATTATTTTAAAAGAAAAAAGTTTAAATATTTTTTAATGTTTATTTATGTTTGAGAGAAAGAGAGCAAGTCGGGGAGATGCAGAGAGAGAGAGGGAGACACAGAATCCGAAGCAGGCTCCAGGCTTTGAGCTGTCGGCACAGAGCCCAACATGGGGCCTGAGCTCATGAACTTTGAGATCATGACCTGAGCTGAAGTCAGACACTTAACAGACTGAGCCACCCAGGTGCCCCCAAAGAAACACTTTTTAAAAAAAGTAATGCAATTAGCTGAAAGTAGGACAGGTCTTATTGATTTTGTTTTCAAGAAAGAGTCACCTAATACCTAGTAAAACGAAACTTCTGTATGAAGCAGAAATAAATACATAAAGAAGGAATTGTATTTAAGTGTTTTTTTTGAAATTGATTTCCTACATCTTAATTTAAAAGGGTATTACAATTACCTAAAAATTTATATTCATTATTTTGCTATTACGTTGTGACAGAAAATAGCATTTTTCATTCACTAATCTATTTATCTAGATGTGTGAGACCACTTCAGGTGTGACAGCACTGTTCCTAAAGAGAGTAAAAGAATACCTAGACCCCCGTAAATACTTTGTCCAAAGGCTGCCTGGCTAACTGCTTCCATACTACCTCGGTGTAGAATGGTTTAATTTATGGAGAATAATTCCTGTCAAAGTAGAACAGTGCCTCTTCTATGTACTTTATGACCACAAATTGGTAACATTTATTGAGCACTTGTTATGTTAACAGGAACCATGCTAAAAGCTTTATAAATTATCTCATTTAATAGCCATCCCCACCCAATGAAGTGAGTTAGTGTCACTGCAGTTTTAGAAGACTGGCCTACGTATGCCACAGGTTTCCTTCCGAACCTGATCCTGCCGGGTATTGGTTTGAAAACCACATGTTTAGCATAAACGTCTATCTACTGAAGGGTGGACTTTGATCGAGGTCCGCATTGCCTATTTTGAAACAGCCGCATCTTCTCAGGCTCACAACAATATGGCCATGGTTCACAGTTTTCCAGTTTCGGCATTGGATTCCCCCGGCCAAGATCTTCCTTGTCATCAGTGAACATGACCCATTAGCCCACGTTGCAGTTCACACTCCCAAAATGAAATGTCGCTGGCCAGTCAGCTGCCAGAGAAGGGGAATCCCCGTCTTCTACTTGGATTTGCTGCTTTTGCATTAAAAGCCTAGTGGGATTAGTATAATTGCCCTCATTTATGAAGAGCAATTTATTAATCAAGACTTCAGGAGTTGAGCGTTGTCCCAATTCAGTGTTGCATGATTAAGTCAGGTCTTAAAACACAAAACAAAAGAAAAAAAGTAAACCTAAACTTTGAATATACAGATTCTCAAAGTTTAAAAAGATACCGTGAGGGGCGCCTGGGTGGCGCAGTCGGTTAAGCGTCCGACTTCAACCAGGTCACGATCTCACGGTCCGTGAGTTCGAGCCCCGCGTCGGGCTCTGGGCTGATGGCTCAGAGCCTGGAGCCTGTTTCGGATTCTGTGTCTCCCTCTCTCTCTGCCCCCTGCCCGTTCATGCTCTGTCTCTCTCTGTCCCAAAAATAAATAAACGTTGAAAAAAAAATTAAAAAAAAAAATAAAAAGATACCGTGGTGCTGGTGGTGGTGGTGGTGATGATGATACACAAAGGATCAATTTACTTCTGGTGGGGATTTATTGATTCACCTATAGATTCTGTATAAATTAGGTTTTTGTGGTGAATTTGAAAGCACAACATAAAACATGTGCCACCTAATTAAACTATGCTATTCCTTATTTTGTTTAACCTTAATTCATGTTTTCAAAAGGTAGATTTTCATAAGTTTGGCTCTTTAAAGCTCCTTGAGAGCAAGAACTGTGTGATTTGTAATCACACAATAAGTTCCCAGCATAGGAGAGAGGCAGTAAGTACGTGATGGATTGATGTTTGGAGACAAGAAGTGTAACTGATCTAAAGCAAACAAGCACTGTAATACATCAAAACCATTCAAATAAAACTGAATCGCTGTTATCACTTCAAATTGCCACAGATGTTAAAAAAATTCTTTATTCACATTTCTGTGGTTATGTATTTCTATATGGTATGTTGTGTTATGTGTGATGTAGTCTATAAATCATTATTAGTATATTTATGTATATGTGTGTATATGCATTCAACTTATTCTCCTAAAAATACAGTTTAATAACATAATTGTGCTAAAAAATTAAAGCAATAGCCAGGTATAAAATAAATGGGGTTTGGGTCAACCTTCTTCAAGAGACAAAATAGCTATTATACGTGCTTACTTTTAAGAGGAGTTTGGGAAATTTCCAAATTTTTGGTTCTTTAACCTTCTATATAAAATTAGCATAAAGGGGTAGGGAGGCAGAAAATAATTGCCATGCAAAATATATTCAACTGAAATATATTCAAAATATGTTCAACAAATCTGCTGTTTAACACTGAGCCTCATTAAAAACAGTGCTTTTACCTTAATTAGCCCTACCCCAATTATTAAGAATGCATAAGCACATACACAAATGTATATGAAAGAAAGTGAAAACCACAGGTAATCCCAATACCCTGAGATAATTGCTATTAATGTGTTGGCAAAAACATTAATGGCCCCAAAGTAGAAATGACCTAAATGTCCATTAACTGGTAAACAGTTAGACAAAATATGGTATATATACATACTGGAATACTATTAAGCAGTAAAAAAAAAAATAGTGCCACATTTTTAAGTTGTGCATGAATCTCAAACACATTATGCTAAGTGAAGGAAGCCAGAATGAAAGGTCATATATTACATGATTTTATTTATATGAAATGTTCAAAAAAGGAAAATTTGTAATTTTTTTAATGTTTATTTATTTTTGAGAGAGAAAAAGAGAGAGAGAGAGAGAGAGAGAGAGAGAGAGAGACAGAACATGAGCAGGGGAGGAGAAAAGAGAGAGGGGACACAGAATCTAAAGTAGGCTCCAGGCTCTGAGCTGTCAGCACAAAGCCAGATGTGGAACTCGAACCCATGAACTGAGAGATCATGACCTGAGCTGAAGTCGGAGTCTTAACCAACTGAGCCACCCAGGTGCCCCAGAAAAGGGAAATTTGTAAAGACAGAAGGTAGACTAGTGGTCACCAGGAGCTGAGAATACAAACCAGAATCAACCCTAAATAAGCATGAAGGATTTTATTGCATTTATGGTTATGGTTATACTACTTGGTAACGTTACTAAACCATTGAATTGTCTGCTTGAAATAAGTGAAGTTTATGATATGAAAAAAACCAAAACACTACAGTTGTTAAAAAGACATGTGTTGGCATAAAGCTTTCCCAACTTTTTCTAATACATGTATTAAAAAGAGTTGTAATCAATATGCTGGGTTTATAAACTTTTTTTTTAATTGAGCACATATGATAGATATTTTTTATTTCAGTCCAGTACTACGTTACCATTTTGGTAGACTGTGATATTTTATTATACCATAATTTATTATTTTTCTAATTTTTTTAACGTTAACATTTGTGTGTATATATAAACCATTACACATTAGTTTTTTTTTGTATCACCTAAAATCCTATAACTAGAAGTTTTTAGTTAAAGTATGATACTTTATATATTTTTATATATACTTTATATATTTTTTGTATATAAATACTTATATATTTTTATATATTTTATCTCTATTTTTTATTAACAGATCATTCTCATAAGCATATTGCCAATTTATATTTTCATCTCTAAATAATGTGATTACTCATTTGCCATCACCCTTAGCAACCATGGACTTAATCAACCTTATTAATACAAGCCAATGCTTAAAAAAATTATAATAGTGTTACTTTAATGTGCAGTACCTACATGTAGAGGTTAACATCCCTTTGTAAAATATATGTTCATTTTATTTTTTTTTGAGAATTTCCTGCTTGTTTATATTGCTTATTTTTTTTCAATTCAGTTGTTTAGTTTTAATTTATCAGTTAAGATTTATTTACTTACATTATTGGTAATTTGCTTTTTATATATTTCACAACATTTTTTCATAAATTTTTCTTAGATATAAAAATTGTTATGCTTGTCATTATAAAAGCTCACCATTTTTATGTAGTCAAATCTACCAAATTCTCTTTGGTGTCTTTTTCTTTTTGATGCTAAGATTATGAAATTCTTTCCTTCTCAAGGGATTGTAAAAATATTCGCCTAAATTTTTTTTCAGTACCTCTTTGATTTTACTTTTAATCTTAAATATTTAAATCACTTGCAGTTTAGTTTGGTATTAGTAATGAGGTAAATATGCAGCTTTACTTTTTATTCTTAGGAGTCCTTAGTTGTATCAGCAGTGGTGACTGAATAAGCTATTTCTTCCCTAAACTAGTTTGAAGTTGGCATATACCAATCAGGAGTAATAGAAATGCATTTCAGAAAATTTTAAAATATATATTTATTATAAATATTTTGCAGGTGTTCTCATTCCCGACAGACAGTTTTGCAGTCCTTAGTTATTTCATATCGCCAAAATCAAGTAAAACTTAGGACAAGAACTGTTTCCTATTTGAGAGATGAAGTAGGAACATTGTCTCTTCGGGTGCTGATTGACACTTTACAGTAAGCCATCTGAGAGGAGAGACGTAATGGCCATTTTTTGTTTGGTACTTCCGAGAAAATTCTGTTTCGTCATTGACTTGGAGTGAATTCTCTCCATTTACTACTTCTTCCTGGATAGGGTGTTTTAAATTAAATGGAATCTTAGAAATCCCTATGAATTATGATAGATATAATAAAACCATAAATATAAAATAAAAGATTAGAATCACAGTCTTTAAATATAGAGTATGCACATGTTGCCATGATTTAAAATGGATCATAAAATATGTGAGTGGATTTGAAGGTAAATTTTAAAGATTTTTGAAGAAAGCACTTTCTAGCACAGGGTAGGAAGGACCCTCGGCTTGAAATAATAAATGCTGATAACTGTTGAATGTTTTCTATTTGGTAGGCACTGTTCTAAGCAATTTGCAAAGGTTGACTGCTTTGATTCCCGCACTGACTCTATGATGAGACCGCTGAAAGGCCAAGCACTCACCAAGCACTCTGGGTAACTCACTGAGGGGCTCACAGTGGTGAACAGCAGAGCCAAGATCCCCCCTCAGGCAGTCAGCTGTGAAGCCCAACACTTAACCACGACACTGGCTCTCCCACAACTCTACTGAAAAATACGAGTTTTTATCATTATTACAAAAATGTTGCCTTTTCCTTTTTATGGCATTTCATAAAGAACAGAGTAATAACTCTAGGCTCTATGAGTTACATACACTTCATGTATTCATTTACCCATCATTCATTCAAATAATAAATACGCAATGAGCAGTATTGTGAGCCTGTTTTTATAAGTGTTGGGAGCACGGTGGTGAACACCGAAGCATGGGCTCTATTCTCATGGAGCTTCCAAAGGGCTTGGGATAGAAGAGGAGGACTTTGCAGAAACTAAGCAACCCGTTAGAAGATGCAGAGTTCTGGGATGATGCTAATGAAATTAGTCCAAAGGAAGTATCATTTTCTATACTTAACACCATGAAAATCAATTCAGCTGAAGAAACATTTCATGAAATCCTCTTCAAAATTAAAACCACATCATGTTAGAAGGCAGGGTGATTCTTTAACATAAGAAATCAATTATTATTTTAATGCTGTTACATCACAAATCACTATTGATGGAAGTTACACCAATCTGGAAAAAGTGCTTCTTAAGAATAAAACTTAGACTGAGTACTGTATTTAATTTTAGGTCTGTTTTTTTTTTTTTTTTTGGAAAGTTAACACTTGAGAACTAAGGTTTTGAACCTTAGAACAAACCTGGGATAGCAGTCACTGAGTAGAAACTTTCAGTTTCCAGTTTGTGGAGGAAGCACACAATCGATACCAACAAATAAACAACTTAGCATTTCGTCCAGACTTGAGAACAAACTACTAGATTCAACATATTAAAATTATCCAGGAAAATCATCAGAACTTACATCAGATTAGATAAACCAGTAGGATTTGTAATGCCAATAGTTCCATTTTATCATGAGATCAATAAGCTGGATGTTAATTTAAGCCAAGTCTTTTTGGTTTTATTTTTGCCCTTGACTCCTGGGTTGGAATGTGCCCCAAAGCCAATGTGACCAGAAAAGGAAGGAGGCTGAAGTAGGGGTGAACTGCAAGATGTGAGCAATCTTTTAGGTAACTGATATATTATTAGGAAATATCCTGGGGCACCTGGGGGGCTCAGTCATTTAAGCATTTGCCTTTGGCTCATGGTTCACCAGTTCGAGCCCCATGTCAGGCTCTGTGCTGACAGCTCAGAGCCTGGAGCCTGCTTTGTGGACTCTGTGTCTCCCTCTCTCTCTACCTCTCCCCCGCTCATATTCTGTCTCTCTCTCTCTCTCAACAATAAACACAACATTTTAAAAAATTAAAAAAAAAAAAGAAGTATCCTGTATGGTGATGAGTCTTTCCTCTTAGCTATTGATGGAATTCCTTTTCATAATTTATTTATAATGTATTTATTTATGGGCTTATTTATTCATTTATTTGTTTTACAGATATGTAGCAGTAACATCTCATGAACAAAGTTAAGCTATGAATTTCTAAATTTTAATATGAAAAACATGCTACCGAAACACCTAAAACTACCCCCAGATCTCTCCATCAGCCATTATTTAAATCAGATTAGCTGAGTCAACTGCTTGCAAAATACCAAATTCTAGTATCCATCCTTTTCATAGTCACTGACCCCCAAATCTGAGTAAGTTATTTCCTTAGTTTGATATCTTAGCATTTTGCACTCTCCCTGGTGCTGGGATTTGGCATTTTCTACTCAAATGTCAATGCCCTCAGAGTATGAATAGTGTCTTTTTATTTACCACTGTATCAACATCTTACAATAGGGCTGATAGCGAATGATTATTCAGTATTTCGTGAAAGGACAACAAATACACATTTCAGACAGTCAGGTGAGTTATTTAGTCACCAAAGTTACTGAAAATTAAATTCAATCAGATGAGTAAAAGATTTCAGAACAGGAAGAATTAATTTGGAAATGTTAGAGTTTTGTCAAGTTTGGAGTTTTTATAAAGTTTTGAATTCATATGGTGTATGGAATGCTGTTTAATGAATTAAAGTGCTTTCACCTTTAAAGTTTCCCAAATCCAATAAATGTAATATTTGCTAGAAAACAGATTGTTGTTAACACTAATAATTACTCTACTACATATACCCACACACAGTGCAAACTTAGCATTCAGAATTTCTAATCGTTTCAGTGCTGCTGAAAGTTTTAAGAGGAAGCTTTTCAGAGATGGAGTGAAGTAGAAACTTTATTTCTTGTCTTTTAATCAAAGGAAGAATTCATTTCCAAAAGCTGTCCATCTGGTTCCTTTCATGAGCTCTAAATTTACATGATAAAAAGGCAGAAATATAATTAATATATTTTTTCAATAAGAGCCAGTTTTAGGCATGTCTTTAGCAATGAATTGTGAAAGCTTTGACACATCTAATTTTGAAATCTATGTCTCCACCCAGAGAGAGGATGAAGGAGAAGGCAGGGCCTGCAGCCTTTTACGTCTGAGATCTTTTTGGTGATCTATAGCTGTGAACCATGGGAGGATAGTTTCAATTTTGCTCTTGAAACATGTATCAAGCCCTATTGCCAACACATAGTCTTTCCTGTCACACATTTCACTGATTCTAAATCAGTGAAGTAGCTGTCTTCTGGCAGCATTGCTGCATTTGAATCTCTTCTCTTTCAAATCTAATCTGCAATTGCTAAACCTGGCAATCTGCATTACCCCCTCCAAAAAGAAAAAAAAAAAAAGTCAGTGACTGTAATAATGTTATGCCATTAATATTCCCAAGAAGTAGACTGACAGGAAATGGAACTTCTATAGTGTAGGGAAAAGAAGACCTGGGAGAATCCAATAGTATATTTTCAAAAGCAGAAAGTCTGGGAGGGGAACAAGATCCAACTGTCAGTATGCGAAGATCAGGTGCATTGACTTAATGCAGAAGTTCAGTCACAACACCGCCAGTGGCAGCAGACTCATAGAAAAAGAGGAAGAAGTGTATGGCTGTTGGAAACTTAGGACCTCTGTCATAAATACTAGATTTACTAGAAACTGTTGCCTGACAAATCACTTAATTTCAGGCAGCATCTTCTGTAAAATATTACATGTGGGTTGAATCTACCTAACGAAGTTCTTGTGATTAGCGCCTGAACTGGAACTTGGGAGGCTATTGCAGGAATGAGGCTTAGAGTTTGGGTGTTCACCTGGGCTCCTTTTTCAGAGATAATGGACGTCTATACATTGAACACTAATTATTCTTATTGTACGGCTCACCCAAGACTTGCCCAACGTGGGAGCCAGGGATGAAAGGAGTTTCAGAGGAATGTTTTAGAACCTGATTCTGTTGGAAGTTTCCACATATACATGTAAGGCACATAAGTGAAACAGATTTTTGTTCACTTGGTAATATGGAATGATTGGTAAAAAAGGCTTGAAGATAAACATCGTTGTTAGAATGTGTTTATGCAAGGAAGATGAATGTTATTTATGCCTACACATTCATGCCAGCTTTGTATTGAGTTAATCTGAATATATATGTGTGATCCCTGTTGAACACACTGAAAGGGGAAATGAACAGTGAGAGCAGAAAGGGGAGAGCAAGACAGGTATTGTTAACTTTTCTAATGATCTTCCATACATTCTTGGTAGTTTAAAAATGTTTGTGGAGAAACATTAATGGAGTTAGCAGTTTGTTTCCAAGAAATGGCAAATTAGTTTCTCATTTGGCTTAGAAGGTATACTCCTAAGCATCCGAGGCCTCCATGCTCAGAGAAAATTAACAGTCTTGTATGGAAAGAGAATTTTCAATCTATGCCATATCCATCCAGGAAAGACACACATTCATAGAAAGTTGAACCCAGTTAACCCTTAACCAAGGGTAGGGAAAACTAATATATAAATAAGACGTTGTTAAACACAAACGAATTTTACGTATTGGTACAGCCATCCTATCCAAGACCCAGAAAATTTCTTTCTAATTTTTCCCAATGGGTTTCAAAAAATATTTGAGAAACCAAATGCAGATTGAAGATCATAGGTACATCCCTATCAGTCCTTTTTCAGCATGTGTTTAGCTTTGCTGGTTTTGAAAAGTCTAACTCTGTTTTTTTCCCCAAATTGCCCAAACATAAACAGTACTTTAGTTTTTGAAAATATTTTCCATTCCATACATGTTGATTATTACATGTATTCCATACATGTTGATAAAACCTAGGCCCGTTTTGTAATACCTGTGAGCAGTCAGAACTCCACATATTGAATAAACCATATTTACTTTTCTGTATATTTCTG
Organism: Herpailurus yagouaroundi; assembly: GCF_014898765.1. Taxonomy (NCBI): domain Eukaryota; kingdom Metazoa; phylum Chordata; class Mammalia; order Carnivora; family Felidae; genus Herpailurus; species Herpailurus yagouaroundi. The sequence goes on from NW_024412377.1 coordinate 84,781,738, forward strand.
CTATCGAGGCAACCTAGAGGTGAAATTCTGTCTAGGTAAGTAAGTGACTCTGTGTTAATAATTTATGTCAGGACATAGTTTATGTCACAAATTCTGCATAATCTATATTATTTGTGCAAGTCATAAGAAGAATAATTTGGGCATTCTTTGAACTCACCATATAATTTTTAGCAGATGTTCTAAGTGACTTGCATTTCCCTGGTTAACCAAATTGTATGAAAAATGTTAAATTAGGTTAATGATCTGTCAATGTATTTTAATAGCTCTTAGTATACTTATGGAATATTTTTATAATCTTGTGTTAATTACTAACTGCCCTATTCTTGGAAGAAAAGAACTAAGAACGAGAATAAGAAACTATCTAGGCATTTTGATATTTAGTCAGAATCAGTCTGGTATTTGATACTATTTGCCCTTGTGATGCCAAATACATTTATTTATATTCACTTATAAACAGAAAAAAAAGTGGCAAGGTGGAATTTCCTCTTCTGAATAGTTATTTGCCACACATAACTGCATAATATAAAATTTTCCAATATTGAATATTCCAAAAATTTCAACAGTGTCACTTACCACAAGATAGAATTATTTACTCCTTATGTCACTGACTGATTAACTCAGTATATGATTATAAATGTACTATGGGCTAAGAGTTGGGGCAAATAAGTCACAAGTGGTCTTTACCTGCCTAGAGTTCATAGTGATGATGAAGTCAAGGTAGAGGGTGGTTTATTCTAGACTTGCAAAGCCTAGAAGCAAGAAAGAAAATGGCTCCATTATGCAACTACTAGGGCCATGGATGGGTACAGCTACAGTTTTTAGAAGAGAAGAAGCCTCACCTTGAAGCTCACCTATCTCCCTGTTGCCAGTGAGAAATACTTCTCCTTGGACCGTACATTCCTGTTTATCACACATTCCTGTAAAAGTGTCAGTCTTCCAGGTCATCTACTGACAGAACAAGCAGACCTATTATGTTGTGCTCGTGCCCCATTCTAGTGCTCTAGTACTCGAAGGTTCCGATCTCATAGTGACCTTCAATCCACAGAACCCCCTCCCCTGCCCCCCCCAGCCCGGCCCAGCCTTTCAGGCGTGGCTTCATGGGTTTCTGTTCAGACAGGCCTACCACTTAGTTTAATGCTCGACTGTCACCATCTGGAAATTTTTAATAATTTGTAAACAAGAGCCTTGCATTTTCATTTTGGTCTGGTTCTCATTCTGTAACCATCGCCCACTTCTGCCATTGCAGCCTTACATCTTTGAGATTTGCAGTTCCTTCTGCTTAAAATTATTAATTCAACTCTTCAAGCAACTGACCCATTTTCTTAAGATCTTGGCAAAACTTTCACTTCTCATAGAACCTTTTCTCTATCAACATTTTTTTTTTTAATTTTTTTTTCAACGTTTATTTATTTTTGGGACAGAGAGAGACAGAGCATGAACGGGGGAGGGGCAGAGAGAGAGGGAGACACAGAATCGGAAACAGGCTCCAGGCTCTGAGCCATCAGCCCAGAGCCTGATGCGGGGCTCGAACTCCCAGACCGCGAGATCGTGACCTGGCTGAAGTCGGACGGTTAACCGACTGCGCCACCCAGGCGCCCCTCTATCAACATTTTTAAAGAAGTCTTTGCCCAGTTTCCTCTATCCATGTCACTGGATTATCACTAAAGCATTTATGACAATATAAAACTATTTTATTTGTTTATTTACTTCCCTGCTAAAGGTATACTCCATGAAGGAAGGGGCCTTACTTAATCTCTTTCAGTACTTTAACTCCATGTCTTACAATGTTGAGTCGGTATTTATTGAATGAATGAATGAATCAATCAATCAATGTGTGACACTCAATGAATCTGAAGCATAGGAAGCATGAGGGGGAGTGATAGGAGAATAAAGCTGTTGAGGTAAGAAGGGGCCATAAATTAGGGATATTTGTCTTTATCCTCTCAAAAGGGGAAAGATATGAATTGAGGTGTAGCTATCTTTTTTCAATATTAGAAAGTTTTAAATTGCATTTTTGTTTAAAATTGACTTGCCTGATAAACAATCTATTTCTCATTACAAATCATCATGTATAAGTGATATTTTACTGAAAGGAAAAAATACACTCATTAAAAGTGTAACAGACACTGTATTATGAATACATAGATAAAATAGACCAATTATCCTCAGTTTGGTCCTACCTAGAAAAATATGGCTGTTATTTTGTTAATACTCCTACCTTTAAAAAAAAACATAAAAAGGGAGAAATAATATCTAAATTAAAATCTCAAGGGTCATTGTGTATATTACAAATGTTCAGGCCATTCGGCATGTGAGAGCGATCTTTATCCAAAATTATACTATTTTCTGGTGAACATCATTTTTTTCTCTGGGCATGTATTCTTTTCACAGAAAAAAATTATATATTCAGTTAAAATGATCTTATAATCAAGTGAGTAGGAGTATAGAAATGTCAAATAGGAATGATAATATTTCCCACCTACCTGCCTTTACAGGATGCTTTGAGAATTGATATGAAAATGTCTTTGAAGTGTTTTGAACTCTTTAGAAGGAAGATATGATATAAATACAGGGCCATATTTTTGGAAGTATGATTGTAATGGCCTGTATGATAAAGCCTATGACTTTAGAATTAGAAGGAATATGGCTGCCTTCTTGTCCTAACTCTCACTAGAGGTTTGAAACCCAGAGAGGTGAACATTTTTGGTGCCACTGACTATATAGCAACTTTTATTTTTTCAAGCAAAAATGAACATTGACTCAGTGAACTTTCAGCAGTGACTTCATAGCTTTGGGCATTGAAGGATGTTGTACTGGTAACTCAGTGTATTCATTTGCTAGGGCAGTCATAACAATCCTGGGTGACTTAAACAACAGAAATCTATTTTGTCACAAATCTAGAGGCTAGGAGTCTAAGATCAAGGTGTCAGCAGGATCGATTTCTTCTGAGGCCTGTCTCCTTAGCTTGTAGATGGTTATCTTCTCTTCCTGTGTCTTCCATGGTGTTTCCTTTGTATCTGTTTGTATCCCAATTTCTTTTTTGTGTGAAGACACCAGTTATATTGAAGGAGGGCCCACCCTAATGACCTCATTTTAATTTAATTACTTACTTAAAGGCCTTGTCCCCAAACACAGTAATATTCTGAAGTACTGGGACCTAGCATTTTAACATACAATTTTGGGTGGACATGATTCAGCCTCTACCTGGATGTGGGCCTGGAATAAAGTCAGTAATTAGTCACTTCACGCACCCACACTTACAGCCTATTACTATTTCCCATTGCTTTTAGGGTGACATGTAAACCCCTTACTATAATCTACATGACTCTGTATCTCATGCCCTTCTCCTTGCCCCTTACTCTTTTCCAGACACACTGTTCTTCTTCCTGGTTTTCCAACATGTCCTGCCCCTTCTCTCCTGGGTTTATGCCCTTGTTTTTGCCTGGTTAAGTTTCTTTTTAATCTCTTTATATCATTATACCTTGGGTCTTAGCTTAATGTCATCTTCACAAAGAGCTCTCTTTTGGGCACATTATGTATATTAGTGCTAGTGATGTTTATCATTTTATCCTGTTTATTTTCTGAGTAATCTGCGAGGAAAAAAATAAAAAAGAAGAAGAAGCAATCCCTAATGTACGGTCATGGGTACATCACTCAAACCTAGGCCTGGATGTTGTTACAAACTGAACTCGTTGCTACAACTAAGCCACATTGTTCTCTTGCTGGACAATAATGACCCACACAGAACGTTCACGTCATCAAAATCACTAGGTAGCCCACAAAATACCCACAATCTCCTGTCACTAAATGAGTGACTACCACCTTTTAAAGCCAGTTACAGCTTTAACCTTGCCTTATCTGTCTTCTCTACAGATAAGATTTATTGAGATATTCCATGTTAGAATTGCGCATTCTTTATGAGAACACCCAATCTACCCCTAAACTAGCCCCAGTATTACCCAGAGCTCAAATGTTATAAAAGACTTTTTCTAATGCCCTTGTTGACACCACAGGTACCAAGAATGTGTACCGACCCCCCAACACCCCAGCTGCCACCCCCAGGCCGCAACAAGTCAGACACAACTTGTTCAACTGCAGGGGTTCCTGTTGATTTTCTTTCTTTGGCCAAATTAACTATTAACAGGATCATTGTTTATTCCTTGTCCTTTCCTGTCTGTCCCTTTCATGAGGGTGTAAACTACAGGAGAGAAAAAAAAAAAAATTCTAGGTTTTCCCTATCACTTCTTTATTGCTAGTAGCTCTCATAGCAGTTCCCACCGTGCCCGGCACATAATAGGCACTCGGTTCACACTGGATGAACAATGAATGGACACCAGAATCTTTATGACTCTATTTTATATACTTCCGAAGGCTTCCCTCTAGAACTTTGAGGGTCTTCCTAATAAAATTATGGCTATATGAAGGGGATATATTCCCTACATAGAGAACGATGTATTGCAAATGGTATGTGAGGAAGATAATCCCAGCTACTGAGAGCAAAACAGAGTTCAAGGGGGGGGAATAATAAATATCACCATGTTAGGTAATGAAAGTTAAGTTTTGAGTGGACACCTGGTTAGAGTGAGCAAATGGCCTGTTTGAGAAATCTGCTATGTGGCAGTGTCCCTCGAGTATACATTGGTTAGAAGGAGCCAGGATAATAAGTTTGACAAAATAGCTTCAAGCTTGTGAGTTTCTAGAATTTTGATTAAATTTTATTTGTTGCTCTCATTAAGTATTCACTATTTGTACCTGCCACGGAAATCTATCAACAAAAGCCTCAACTGTTTTCTTCATTATAACCTTATCTTGTAAAAATGGTTTGTATGTATCCTCTTCAAATGAAGCCATTGTTATCTGGAATAGGTAGACAAATTGTTTTAGATATTTACACTTTAAGTTGTTACACAGAAACCTTCGCTAATGGATGTGGCGTGTAGTTTTGTTGTCTTTAACATTGTTTTCTCTCAAAAAATTGAAGGATAGCCATGCTATTTGTGGAAAAGAAGCACCCCAATGAAAACACCTGAGCCCAATTTAAAAATCTTTTGGATATTGGATAAGAAACTATCAAGCATAAAATGTGATATTAATAGAGAACTATTTAATTTCACAAATATTTTGGAGAGTTAAGTTTTTGTACAACAATACACAATATGAGGACTACAAAGATAAAAGAAACAATTTCTGTTTTGTAGCTGAGTGATATGGATGATCCATGCAATAAGTTCCGATTCTAAATTTTAAGTCTTAAATCTACTGCTTCAGTGCTTTTAGGATAATCTTACAGAAAATAGACTTTCTGAATCTTATAATTGGGTTTTGTTTTGCTGACAAAATTATAAATATTGGGTGCACTAATAATGAAAGATGTTGTGTATTATTTTATTTATATTAGTATAAAATATTAATTTAACTTTCTATAAGTAATAATGATGTGTATCCAGATGTTTTCAATTCTACATAATCCTATGTTTTGTGCTTAATGCGTAACAAAACAAAACAAAACCCTCTGATTACTGGATTTAGCAATGTATAATTCTATATGGAAATTACTGCTGAAGTAGTAAATAGTATTATATTCATGTTTTATGAAGATGAACGTAGGCTCGCTTATGAAGCATCTACTTAGAATCTGTCCATTTTTTTTCTTTTAATTTGTAAGCTCAAATTCTTTTAAGTGGCCAACAATTAAAACTTGAAAGGAATGCTTTGTTCATTATAATTCTCCTAATACAGACGTCTAGATGTTTCCTTTCTAAAGGTTTAAATAGAAAGTTTCATGCTACTTTTCTACAGTATACATTTTTTGTGACTCTATCTTTCACTATGAGCTATTTCTGCTTTTGCATCTTTAAATCTTTTGAGTTCTGAGTTACACATCTAAACATCTGACAAACATAGGCTTAAAACGCATTTTCCTATCAGAAGGGAAACTATTTTATGGAATGTGAACAGCTGTGCTAAATATGGACTTAATGTTAGAATTACCATTGAGTGCAAAAGTGTGGAAATTCCTTTTGCTTTCTTTAAAAAAAAAAGTTTTTAAGTGCCACCCTCAAAGTGTGACAAGGCAACAAAAGTAAGAAAGAAAGAGAGTAGAGAACATAACTTCACGTTACTGGAAAACAAGGCACCATGAGGACCTGAAATACAGCAGTGTGGGTTGTCTCTTACTATAGTTTTGTTTATTTATATTTCTGTACATGGTATTATGTACTCAAGTGTTTACTTACTTTTTCAAATCAGGTTTCTTCCTGGATCACATCATTTTTCAACTAGTTAGTTTAAATGAAGAAGTGGAAAAAGGATTCTGGTATGACTCACGTTTCAAGAGGCAAGCTTAAGGCGGCATCAAGGGCACACACTGGCAGGAACTGATCTTGCATGATGTTCATAGTCTCTGAGTCATTTTGCTTGGGGACTAGCACAAAGAAATCTTTAATCTGGGGGAGGACAAAGGGATGGTGGAGGGAGAGCTTTAGAGCTGTCTCTTCAGTGGGTCTCCAGAGGAAGAAGGCTATTTTTTGCTTATTTTTATCAAAATATTAGGTGAGAATGGCTAGAGTGGACAAAGCTTGAGTTCTCTTGTTTGTTTGGGGGTTAAATGTGGACACCCAGGGCCTAAATATGGGCAGAAAGGATCAATTTTCCCCTTAGCCATGTTCTCCTTTCAGACCTCAAGTATTTAGGAAAAGAAAAACCAGTAGCCCTTATACCTATTACACAAAGTGATTATTAGAATTAAAGGCAAAAAAATCTTTACTATGACCTATTTTAATCCAATTTAGAAGTACTTGGTGTAGAAATTTTGTGGAAACTTGATTTTTTTTTTTTTTTAGGATTGGATAGAATGAAATTATATTCTTGTTTTATGCTTATCTACTAGTTATTCTAATGGACCACTCCTTCATTATATATTTCCACCATTCTTAGACATCGATTTTCTAACAAAATAAAGAAAGCATTCTTGAAGCATAGCCTATTAACTACTGAGGATTTATAGGACAGTCTTTTTTTTTTTCCTCAAAACTTTCCCCAAGTTAAATTTTTTCCCTTTAATGTAGGAAAGTAGGTAAATCGTTCTGAATTTTCTATCATTTTTGTAACTTTTTCAAAATTTTATTTAAATTCTAGCATACACTGGGGCACCTGGGTTGCCCAGTCAGTTGAGCATCCGACTTTGGTTCAGGTCATGATCTCACAGTCTGTGGGTTCAAGCCCCACATTGGACTCTGTGCTGACAGCTTAGAGCCTGGAGCTGGCTTCAGACTGTGTGTCTCACTCTCTCTCTGACCCTCCCCATTCACACACTCTCTCTCTTTCAAAAAAAATGAATAAATAAACATTAAAAAAATAAACTCTAGCATAGAGTACAATATTGGTTTCAGGAAGAGAATTCAGTGATTTATCACTTACATACAATACCCAGTGCTCATTGTAACCAGTGCCCTCCTTAATACCCATCACTCATCTACCCCATTCCCTGCCCACCTCCCTCCATCAACCCTCAGTGTATTCTCTATTTTTTATTTATTTATTTATTTATTTATTTATTTATTTATTTATTTTTATTTATATATGAAATTTATTGTCAAATTGGTTTCCAATCAAAATTGCACCAGCATTCTTCTCGAAACTAGAACAAGCAATCCTAAAATTCATATGGAACCACAAAAGGCCCCGAATAGCCAAAGTAATTTTGAAGAAGAAGACCAAAGCAGGAGGCATCACAATCCCAGACTTTAGCTTCTACTACAAAGCTGTCATCATCAAGACAGCATGGTATTGGCACAAAAACAGACACATAGACCAATGGAATAGAATAGAAACCCCAGAACTAGACCCACAAACGTATGGCCAACTCATCTTTGACAAAGCAGGAAAGAACATCCAATGGAAAAAAGACAGTCTCTTTAACAAATGGTGCTGGGAGAACTGGACAGCAACATGCAGAAGGTTGAAACTAGACCACTTTCTCACACCATTCACAAAAATAAACTCTATTTTTAAGAATCTCTCATCATTTGTTTCTTTTTCTCTCTCCCACCCCCTCATATGCTTATTTGTTTTGTTTCTTAAATTTATGTATGAACGAAATCCTATGATATTTGTTTTCCTCTGACTTTATTTAACTTAGCATAATATACTCTAGCTCCATCCATGTCATTGCAAATGGCAAGATTTTATTCTTTTTGATGGCTGGGTAATATTCCATTATATATGTTTGCACACACACACACACACACACACATAAGGGGTGCATGTACCCCTTTGAATCTATAGTTTTGTATCCTTTGGGTAAATACCTAGTAGTGCAATTTCTGGACTGTAGGGTAGTTCTATTTTTAACGTTTTGAAGAACCCCTATCCTGTTCTCCAGAGTGACTCACCAGTTTGCATTCCCACCAACAGTGCAAGAGGGTTCCCCTTTCTCCACATCCTTGCCAACACTTGTTGTTTCTTGTGTTGTTAATTTTAGCCATTCTGACAAGTGTGAGTTAGTATTTCATTGTGGTTCTGAGATTTGTGTCTCCCTGATGATGAGTGATGTTGAGCATCTTTTCATGTATCTGTTCAGATGTCTTCTTTGGCAAAGTGTATAAGACAAGATTTTTAAATGTTCATGCTTATGACTTAAAAAAGTGACTAGATTCTTACTAAATAACATTTCAGCTAAACATTTCAGGATTAATGGATGTTCATACCAATATTAATTACTCAGTCTATTTTACCAGTATTAGTTCTGAGAAATCTGTATACTTTCCCTTTGTTTCTTTAGTTCAACAGGATTTTACTTCATATTTCCTAATATGTTTGACACATAGGTCCCTTAGCCAAACTTGCTGAAATGAAAACAAAATCTCCTTTAGACATAGTTCGTCTTATTGCATGAACAACATTTGCATATATTTCCTGTATCAGTAGGCTTTTGGGAGAGTTCTAACAGCAAGAATATATAGAGAAGTTTGCCTTTTGTGTCTTTTGTTTCATCTAGTAATTTATAATGAATCTATTTCACAATCTCATAACAAGTCAAGTATTTTGTAAAGCTAGACTCATCTAAAATCTAGATTCAAACCATATATCTGGCAAAGGATTGATACCCAAAATATATAAAGAAGATATATACCTCAATAGTAAAACAAAAACAAAAACAGCCCCATTTAAAAATGGGCAGGGGCACCTGGATGTCTCATTGGTCAAGCATCTGACTTTGGCTAGGTCATGATCTCACAGTTCATGAGTTTGAGCCCAATGTCAGGCCCTGGGCTAACAGCTTAGAGCCTGGAACCTGCTTTGGATTCTGTGTCTCCCTCTCTCTCTGTTCCTCCCTTGCTCATGCTGTGTTTCTTTCTCTCAAAAATAAATAAATTTAATAAAGTTTTTAAATGGGCAAAGGACCTGAATAGATATTTTTTTCCATATTATTTGCTAACAGGTACATGAAAAAGTGTTCAACATTATTAATAATCAGGAAAATGCGAATCAAAAGCACAACAAGCTATTACCTTACACCTGTTAGAATGGCTGTTCTCAAGATGACAAGAGATAACATGCATTGCCAAGAATGTGGAGAAAAGACATACCTTGTATACCATTGGTGGAAATGTAAATTGGTACAGCCACTATGAAGAACAGTATGGAACTTCCTCAAAAAATTAAAAATGGAACTACTATATGATTCAGAAATCCCACTTCAGGGTGTATTTCCAAAGGACATTAAGTCACTCTCTCAAAGACATATCTGTATCTTCGTATTCATTGCAGCATTATTTATACTAGCCAAGATAAGGAAACAACCTAAGTGCCCACTGAAAGATGAATGGAGATAGAAAATGTGGCATATATACACAATGGAATATTATTCAGCCATGCAAAGGAGAAACTCCTGCCATTTGCAACAACATGGATGAAACTTGAGCACATTATGCTAAGTGAAATAAGTCAGAGAGAGACAAATACCATACAATCTCATTTATATATGGAGTCTAAAATAAATAAACAAAAAACAAAAACATACTCACAGAAACAGAGAACAGGTTGCTACATTCCAGATGTGGAGGTGGGGGAAATGGGTGAAGAGGGTCAAAAGGCACAAACTTCCAGTCATATTATAAATAAGTCCTGGAGATATAATGTGCAGCAGAGTAACTATAATTAATAATACTCTGTCATATACTTGAAAGTTGCTAAGAGAATAGACTTTAAATTGTTCTCATCACAAGAAAAAATTTTAACTGTGAGGTGATGGATGTGCGAACAAAAGTTGTTGTGGTAATCATTTTGCAATACAAACTTAGATCATCATGCTGTACAGCTTAAAGTTATACAGTGTTGTATGCAATTATATCCCAATAAAGCTGGAAACAAAATCAGGATGATAATAATAATACACAGGATGTTGGAGGATGAAACAAGACTTTATTTTTTATTTTTTTTTTTTTTAATTTTTTTTTCAACGTTTATTTATTTTTGGGACAGAGAGAGACAGAGCATGAACGGGGGAGGGGCAGAGAGAGAGGGAGACACAGAATCAGAAACAGGCTCCAGGCTCTGAGCCATCAGCCCAGAGCCTGACGCGGGGCTCGAACTCCCGGACCGCGAGATCGTGACCTGGCTGAAGTCGGACGCTTAACCGACTGCGCCACCCAGGCGCCCCAACAAGACTTTAATTGAATTAGCATATTGTAAAGAAACGCAAAATGACATTATTTATTATTACTCCTGTTGTTATTATTACTCTGATATTTTTCATTACTCTGGAAGAACCTGATTTAAGCAGTATAAATCATTCACATGAGGTCTCGTGATGCTTTATATAGGCTAGAAAGCACACCAGTAGAAAGTTGGAGAAAAGCTCTAAAAACAATTTATTTCACTTGTTACGACAATGGACCTGACTGATCCTATAAAACTTACAGCTCTTGACTTGTGTGAGGGGTAACTATAATCATTCCTACTGATTTTTGGAGAAAGAGTAACAAATGAGATCTGGTAGGTTTTACAGGAACGCATGCAAGACATTTTTAAACCTTAAAACTTTTCATTCAGAAAGGCCGGGCTACACAGTCAAAGCGAAGGCAGTACAAAAGGCAGCACTATCTCCCCTTTACAAAATACGTGCCTGGAGGAAAAACATACCCTTGAAATTTAAGAGTTGGTTGCATGTTAAGTAGCATTAGATTGTGTTAGTAGTCTAACAGGTAGTTTGCCCAAGGACATTTTGGCATTCCTTCCATGCTTTTCACAGGCTTCTAAGTACTCTTGAGAAATCAAAGTTATGTTCAGTGTTTAATGTTTGTAGTTGACTCTGTGTAAAAGATAAAGGGAAACCATTCGTCTGACTCCCCTTCCTTATAGTTTTACAACATTCGCTTTTGAAGAGTGATAATGCTATGCACAGTATATTATTGCCTTAATTTCAAGAAGTGAATTTCCAGAAGGTTGAGACCTCTTTCATCTTCAGCCGTCCTCCCTTTCCAGCCCGCTTTCACACGTTGCCTTTACTTCTGTGACAGGAACTGCCATGCTCCTTCCTGAAATTTTTATTTTATTTTTTGAAAACTTTATTTATGTATTTAAAGCAGGCTCAACACCCAATGTGGGGCTTGAACTCACGACCCTGAGAGCAAGAGTCCCATGCGCTAGTGACTAAGCCAGCCAGGTGTCCCTCCGTTCTGAAATTTTTAGAGGTAGAAATAATTAGGAGTAGTGTGGACCAGCTCTAGAAATGGCCTAGAGAAATGAAGCATCATTCTCCAGCATCAGCTGGTTTCTGGCTGCACTGGCAATGTGCCAGAAATCAAAAGCAGGATTGGATCTTAGTGTCCAAACTGTCACTGTATAACTGTCACAATAGAATGCTCTTTTCCTTTTCTTTTTTTTTAATTAATTTATTTCTTTCTGAGAGAGAGAGAGAGAGAGAGACAGAGAGCGAGTGAGGTGGTGAGGGACAGTGAGAGGAAGAGAGAATCCCAAGCAGGCTCTGCGTTGTCAGCTACAGAGTCAGATGCGGGGCTCGAATCCACAAACGGCGAGATCATGACCTGAACTGAGATCAAGAGTTGGACACTTAACTCACTGAGCCACCCAGGCACCACTAGAATGTTATTTTTCATGCCGATGTTTTGAGTACCTACCTATCTGCCCATAGGTTTGGCCTTCTCTAATTGTTTCAATTTCAGTACAGAGAATAAAATCTTACTCCTACAAAGTTTTACTATATATTTTATTTGTCAAGGGGTGTGAGTAGGATAGTAGAATGCAATGTCTGTATAGTAATACCTTTGTTAATAAATAGGACACACTAATAAAATTTGTCGGGGGAGGGGGGAGAAACGTAACAGAAATCAAAATGTGAGTGTGCCTGCCAAGATATCAGAGCTCCTGAAGAGAGGAGGAAGGATACTTTGCTGTCAGCTTCAGAGACAGCACAAGTGTCTCCATTTTGGGCAATTGGAGGTTAGCTGGCCCAGGGAGAGCGGGTGGGGTTGGGAGTGAATGGTGTATGTTGCTTGAGAAACAGTAGACTAAATGGGAGAAGTCCTTGAAAGATGAAAATCAGTTCTCCACTCCAGCTGGAGATGCTGAAAAACTTCAGTTAGACTTGCCGTAGGCTCCCTTCCAAATCCTATGGAACCACTAGCAAGCAACGTAAGCAACCAAACACAAGCATTTCTGTCCCTCTGCTTGAGGGTACCCTGCCCATCAGTGTCGGTTAAGTCCTTGCTGTAATCATTCTGTGGCATTCACAAGTCTGGTACCAAATAAGTCTCAGCTGAGTCACTCTAGAAGGAATGTTTTAAAGAGCTCAATCAACACACTCTTTGAAAAATAACCCAGTTTATCCTTGTTTAATTGGGAAACAGGATTAAAAATATAAGAAAATAGAAGTCTTCCCTAGGTGAGTAAAGACTTCAGGTAAAGAATACTGTGCCTTGAAGACAAATGGAGGCAAATTATGAGACCTCATGACCTCCTCAGGACCCACCTATTTATCTCAACCAATCTATGCTCAGATGTGTGTTTTGTCAAACAGCTAAAATTTCAAACAACATTTTACGTGACATGAGTTTTTGGCTTTTTTTTTTTTAACACTGGATTTCTTATATATTTTCTCAGCTCGTAGACAATTTTTTAAATATTTATTTATTGATATTGTGAGAGAGAGATAGAAAGCAAGTGGTGGGAGGGGCAGAGAAAGAGGGAGACAGAGGATCCCAAACAGGCCCAGCAACTGTCAGCACAGAGCCTGAGCCTGGGGCTTGATTCCACAAAAAATGAGGTCATGACCTGAACCAAAACCAAAAGGCGCTTAGCTGACTGAGCCACCAAGGCACCCCTCTCACAGGTAAATTTTAAATTAAACTATCACTATATAGCAACACTCAAATCCTTATCAGAAATAACAGGCCATTGTAATAGAAATAAAATAGAGCAAAAGAGAGAGAGTAATACGATTCTATTCGTATTATTGAATGGTAATTGCTGCTCTTAAAAATATGTATCAAATTAGAAGTTGACTTTAATGATAAATGCTCCCTTGGATGACTCAGATGTTACTTATTTTAAACGTTTCAAGGTTATCAGTGGAGAAGTCAGGTTGCTAAAAAACACAGTTTAATGTATCCTTGTATAAGACTGAAAACTTGTCTGATAAGTCTGATAAGGGACCCTTTGAACAAGATGAAGCTGTCTGGGAGGCTAGTATTTAAGTTTGTGTTTAAAAAGTGAATAAAATGTAAAAATAAAATCTAGTGATTTCAGGACTTAACTACATTCATAATTAATGTTCTTACTCTTTTTTTTAAATTTTTTTTTAACGTTTATTTATTTTTGAGACAGAGAGAGACAGAGCATGAACGGGGGAGGGGCAGAGAGAGAGGGAGACACAGAATCGGAAGCAGGCTCCAGGCTCTGAGCCATCAGCCCAGAGCCCGACGCGGGGCTCGAACTCAGGGACCACAAGATCGGAACCTGAGTCGAAGTCAGACGCTTAACCGACTGAGCCACCCAGGCGACCCTTAACGTTCTTACTATTGCAATTAATGTTTAAAATTTATTTAAAAATGCATGTGCGACCATAGTTTATACATATTTTAATGTTTCAGGAGCAATTTCTTTTAACATATCCTTGGTTTTTTAAACGTGAAGATAAATGTGATAGGGAGGAACTGGAAAGAGGAAGACAAATGTAAGTTTGTTCCAGAATATTTTATTTTCACTATGACTATGAAATATTCCAAAGGGAATTACATCAGTATGCTCATTCTATTACTTAGGAACCACAATTAATTTCCCTAAAATGTAATTTTTCTTTGTAATACATTTTCCAGTACATTGCCTTTTAATCTCAAAAATACATTTTACATGTAAATCAAAATGGTGACACAGTTTGCTTTTCTTTTGCTGGGACGATTCAGAGACTGGAAATTACCTGATGATGGGTCTGGCAACAAAGAGACAAAGAGGTGAATAAGATCACAGTTTCGTTTTCTGAAGTTTGCTTTCCTGATGTGTACTCTGATGCTTGTAGTCGTTAAGTCCACTTTATGGCTCTGGAGGGGTGGCCATTTCCAGTGGGTGGCCGTTGGTGAAAGTACACTGTTTTGTGACAGGACAGTATTTGCTAGAAAAGTCAGTAGGTGGAGAGACGGCTTCATGTATTGGTCTATTTATAGTTTTCAGTGGAAAAAACTTGTGGGCACCTGTTTAATAATCTGCATTAGGAAATGTAGAGTCATTGGAAGTTTAATAAAATTTTCATTGATGGTAATTGTGAGTATGAAAGAAGCCAGGGAAGCCTCCAGTTATATCTTTTTATATTTATTAGTATTATCATTTTACAGTTGTTGATATGTATCTTCAGGTCGCTGACAGGAGGAGGACCCTTACAAGGATGGGGAGATAGTATCCCACAGAGGGGAGTTTATTTTACACTCAGCAATAGCAATTCTATTTTAAAGTTCTATGGAGAAAAATGTTCAGGTATTGATCCAACTGACCAGCTAGCTTGTATTTTTCAGAATAAAAAAAAAAAATCAAACAATAACAAAGAACAAAAAAACCCTCCAAAACTAAATACAGAATTCAACTTTTGACTGCAACGAGTAAAATGCTGCTACTTGGAACAAGTTATTATTATTTTTTTAAACAGTGGATTCATTTAAGTAAAAAGCACCCCTCACAGAATCTCTTTGTTCTACACGGAGAATTAGTCATTGTGTTTCGCCTTTTGATGTACTGTGGCACCAAGGATCCTCACATAGATTCTATTCAGCTTTGCTAATGTTCTATCAACTCTGGGACCTACGGATGAAACCTATAGAGATAATGTGGCTCTCGCTGCCAAAATCAAGTTTTCCCTCAAAGCACACAGCATGTTCCCATCTTCCACTCTTGGGCATTTCCTTTTCACAACAGGTCCCCTAATGGATATTAGACCAAAATAATAATAGCATGGCAGTCAAAAATATATTGTCTCTTTTCAAATGTTGCCCTACAGAGACAAAGAGAGTGTGCTAATTTCCCTCCTTTTAACTCAAAAAAGTTAATAGTAGCTGAATCCCTGACAATCAGCACTCAATCAAATAAACAAATAAATCAACAACAAAATTATTTTTAAGATATATGTGATCTAATCTGTAACTGAGAAAGGCCAAAACAGCATTCATTTTATGCAGACCTCGAGCAACTCAATTTCTGAAGGATGATTTTAATGGTAGCCTTCACTAAAATGCATATTTTAACAAGGCATATTTACAGTACATAATAAATGTTTAAATTAGATTAATTAGTATGTATGGTTGAGGCCTTCCTAGTGTTTAGAATTATTTGCCTTCCTAAAGTAGTAAATCTAGATGAGCTGAACACTCAAATTATTCCAATAACAACACTTGGCATTTGTGTAGTACATTATATTTTCTAAGTACTTTATAATTACAGTATTAATTAGTTAAGTGACACAGTGATCTTGTGAAGAGGTCTACACCATTATTCCCTTTCACAAATGAGGAAACTTTAAATGCAAAGGACACAGTAATTCACATAGCAAGTAAATAAGGTTAAAACTGAAAAACCTTTGGTGTGACTTGTCCGGGTCTGATGTTCCATTTTACTAAGAATAATTTGTTTTGATGTCATGTCCTCTTTGCTTAATCCCAAATACACATTTTATGAAAGCTAAAAGACTAAGAATAGAAAAGGTGGTCCTTAGTTTCAGCGCACTTTGTCTCCCAAAATAAACTTGTATTGGTCCTGGAGTCTGAGTTGTTTTCCACATTTCTTTTTTGGGTAGTTTGTTGTTAGCTCATACAGATGCAACTGACTTTTTGTAAGTTGATTTTGAATCCTGCAAATGTACAATTTATTTATTAGTGCTAATAGCTTCTTTTTTTTCTTTTTGTGTGTGAAGTTTTAGGTTTTTGTCATTTTTTTTAATATATAAGATCATGTCGTCTACAAACAGAAAATTTTGCTTTTTCCTTACCCATTTGGACGCCTTTTATCTCTTTTTGCCTAATTCTTATCTCATACCATATAAAAGTAACTAAAAGTGAACCCTAGACTTAAATATAAGAGATAAGACTATAACATTTCTGGAAGAAAACATGCAATAAAATGGTTGCATCTTGAATTAGGCAAAGATCTTATATACAGGGCACAAAAGGCACAAGCCATAAAAGAAAAAAATGAAAAGTTGGCCTTTATCAAAATAAAATAAATTTTTCTTTTTGAAAGCCACTACTAAGAAAATATAAGGCAAGTCATTGACATGATGAATGTGTTTCCACAAAACATTTCTGAACAAGGATTAGCATGTTTAATACAGAAAAATTTTACAACTCAATATTTAGAAAGTAAAAGCTATATTTAAAAATGAGCAAAAATTTGAGAAGGCACTTTTATAACAAAAGATATGCCAATGGAAAATAATTATGGAAATGCAAATTAAAACCACAATAATTTAACACTCATGAGTGGCTCAAAAAATTTTTTTAAAGACATGCCCGAAACTGGTGAGCATGTAGAGGAACAGGGTATCTCACATGTTGCTAATGAGAATGCCAGTAGTTTGGAGAAAAATTAATTTCTAATATGGTTAAACATGCAGTTAACTATGATCCTGTAACCCAGTTCCAGAAAAAAATGAAAACTCTTGTCCACACAAGAAACTATATGTGAATTTTCATAAGACCTTTATTTATCATTGACCAAAACTGGAAACAAGCTGAATGCCTATCAGGATAAACAAACTGTGGCACATTCATGAAATGGAACGACTCATCAATGAAAAGGAGTGAAATGCATGAAACGTCATAACAGAATCTTGTAATAACATTTTTTGCTAAATGTAAAGAAACAAACATAAAAGTCTGGGATCTATTTATGTGGCTCTATGGAAAAGGTAATACTATAGGAATAGAAAACATTATCGGTGGTTCCCTAGGGGAAGAAAACAACTAAAAAAGGGCACAAGGGAACTTTTGGGGGCATTGAAAATGTTCTATATCTTGATTGTGGACATGATCACACAATTGTATATTATCTGTGAAAATTTATTAAACTTTATGCTTAGGAAGAATGAATTTTATTGCATGCAAATTATATCTAGATCAACCTTGCTAAAAAAATGAATTTAAAGGCCAATGAAAGAGGACTTAAGAAATTGGTTTAGAGTAGTAAATTATAGTTAAAAATGTGGCATTCTGTGTAGCTATCAAAAAGAACAAAGTGATTTGTGTATACATTTTTGATGAATTTACTTAAGCATATCATTAAGTTAATGAAAAAAAGGTGCATACCAAGAGTGTATTATGAAGAAATAGAAAATCTGAATGGACCTAAAAACCGATAAAAGACTGAATCAGGTATCAGAAACCTAACAAAGAAAGCCCAAGACTAGATGGTTTCACTGATGGAGTCTATCAAATATTAATTAATTAATTAATTTCTCTATCAAACATTTGAAGAAGAGTTAACATCAATCCTCCTCAAACTCTTCCAAAAAATTGAAGAGAGGGAAACACAAACTTATTCAGTGAGGTCAGCATTACTCTGATTGATACTAAGCCAGACAAAGAAACTACTGGAAAACAAAACTGAAGACCAGTATTTTTGATTAATATGCAAAAATGTTCAACAAAGTCTTATCAATCAATATTCAGCAGTATACTGAATATTGTACATACTTTTATACATACTTTTAGTACATACCAAGTGGAATGTATTCCTATAATGCAAAATGGTTTGATGTATAGAAATCAATGTAATACACTGTATTAACAGAATGAAGGCAAAAATGTAACATGATCATCTCTATTGATGGAGAAAAAGCATTTGACAAAATACAATGCCCTTGTATGAAAAAAACACCCAACAAACAAGAAACAGAAGGAAACTACATCAATTTAGTAAAAATCAATATCAAAATTCCACAACTAACATCATACTCAATGGTAAAAGACAAAACTTTCCCAAGGTCAGGAACAAGGCAAGGATGCTCACTTTCGCCACTTCTTTTAACATAATAGTAGAAATATGGGCTAGAGAAATTAGGCAAGAAAAAATAAAAGCTATCCAAACTGGAAAGGAAGAAGTAAAATTGTCTTTGTTAGAGATCTTATATTTACAAAACACTAAAGATTCCACATATGAATACACAAACCTGTTAGAAATCAGAAAAAAATAATGTTAAGTTACTGGATACAAATCAACACATAAAAAGCAGTTGCACTTTTTAAATTTTTTTTACTAATTATTTATTTTTTAATTTACATCCAAGTTAGTTAGGATATGGTGCAACAATGATTTCAGGAGTAGATTCTTTAATACCCCTCACCCATTTAGCCCATCCCCCCTCCCACACTCCCTTCAGCAATCCTCTGTGGTTTTCTATATTTGAGGATCTCTTATGTTTTTCCCCCCTCCCTGTTTTTATATTATTTTTGTTTCCCTTCCCTTGTGTTCATCTGTTCCGTGTCTTAAAGTCCTCATATGAGTGAAATCATATATTTGTCTTTCTCTAACTGACTAATTTCGCTTAGCCTAATACCCTCTAGTTCCATCCATGTAGTTGCAAATGGCAAGATTTCATTCTTTTTCATTGTGGGGTAATACTCCATTGTATATATATACCACATCTTCTTTATCCATTCATCCATTGATGGACATTTGGGCTCTTTCCATACTTTGGCTGCTGTTGATAGTGCTGCTATAAACATTGGGGTGCATGTGCCCCTTCAAAACAGCACCCCTGTATCCCTTGGGTAAATACCTAGTAGTGCAATTTCTGGGTTGTAGGGTATTTCTATTTTTAATGTTTTGAGGAACTTCCACACTGTTTTCCAGAGTGGCTGCAGCAGTTGAAAAGCAGTTGGATTTCTATACACTAACAATAAACAATTTGAAAAGAAAATAATTTTACCTTTAAGAGCATCAAAAGGAATAAAATACTTAGGAATAAACTTAGCCAGGACACCAATATTTGATTATTGAATATTATAACATATACTGCTGAAATAAATAAATGAGAAGACATTCCATATTCATGTTTCAGGAGATTTAATATTATTAAAATTTCAACATTATCCAAAATGATATGCAGACTTCATGAAATCTCTATAAAAATCCCAAAGGCATTTTTTGCAGAAATAGAAAAATCCATTCTAATATGTATATGGAATCTCAAAGGGTCCTGAATAGCCAAAATAATCTTGAACAAATTTGGAAGTCTCAAACTTCCTGATTCCAAAACTTATTGCTAAGCTATGATAATAAAAAACAGTATGGTATGGGCATAAAGATAGACATACAGACCAATGGAATAAAATTTCAAGCCCAGAAATAAACCTTTGCATATATGGTCAAGTGACTTTTTAAAGAAGTGCCAAGGCATTCAAAGGAGAGAGGATAATCTTTTTAACAAATGATATTGGGAAAACTGGATATCCACATGCAAAAGAATGAAGTTGGATTTTTATCTTATACTACATGCAAGAATTAACTCAAATGAATCAAAGACTTAAATGTAAGAACTAAAACTATAAAACTCAGAATAAAACATGCGGAAAAGCTCCATGATATTGGATTTCTTGGATGTTATACCAAAGCACAAGTTACAAAAGTAAAAATAGATAAATTATCTATGAAAATTAAAAATGGTGGGGCGCCTGGGTGGCGCAGTCGGTTGAGCGTCCGACTTCAGCCAGGTCGCGATCTCGCGGTCCGTGAGTTCGAGCCCCGCGTCAGGCTCTGGGCTGATGGCTCGGAGCCTGGAGCCTGTTTCCGATTCTGTGTCTCCCTCTCTCTCTGCCCCTCCCCTGTTCATGCTCTGTCTCTCTCTGTCATAAAAAACGTTGAAAATTAAAAATGTTATACATCAAAAGACATAACCAACACAGGAAAAGGTAACCTATGGGATGGGAGAAAATATTTGCAACTCATATACTTGATAAGGAATTAATATTCAATGTATATAGAGAACTAATAAGGCTCAACAATAGCAAAAAACAAAACAAACAAAAACCTCAATTAAAAATGGGCAAAAGGCTTGAGCAGATATTTCTCCAAAGAAGATATACAAATAGCTAAAAAGCATATGAAAATACAATCAATAGTACTAATCATTACAGAAATGCAAACCAAAACCATGAGATACCATCTCATACCCGGTAGGATGATTATTATCAAAAACCAAACCAAAAGAAAAAACAAAACAAAACAAAAAACAGAAAGTACCAAGTTTTGGTGAGGTTGGTGGAACATGTGGAATGATTGTGCACTGTTGGTGTTAATGTTAAATGATGCAACCACTGTGGGAAACAATGTTGCTCTTCCTCCAAAAATTGAAAAATAGAATTTATCATATGATCCAGCAACTCCACTTTTAGGTATATAGCCAAAGAATTGAAAGCAGGTGTCAAAGAGATATTTGTACTGCTCATGGCAGCATCATTCAAAATAACCAAAAGGTGGAAGCAACCCAAGTGTTCATGGATGGATAATGGACCAACAAAATGTGATATATGCATGCAATAGAATATTATTCAACCATAAAAAGGAAGGAAATTCTGACATATGCTACACTATAGATGAACCCTGAGGATGTTATGCTAAGCGAAAAAAGACAACCACAAAGAGACAAATGCTCTATGATTCCGCATATATGAGGTACGTAGAATAGTCAAATTCATAGAGAGAGAAAGTAGAATGGTGGTTTCCAGAGACTGTAGGTAGGGAGGAATAGGAAATTGTTTAATAAGTATAGAGTTTCAGTTTTTCAAGATGAAAAGAATTCTGGAGATTGCACAACAATGTGAATATACTCAACATTATCACACTGTACACTTAAAAATGGTTAAGATGGCAATTTTATGTTATGTAACCACAACTTAAAAAGTATTTAAAAGGTGATAAAAAAAGCAAAGTGCAGAATAACAGCCATTTGTATGCACCATTTATACAAATAAAATATAATTAAAAAATTGAATTAGGGCAAAAGAACTAAGAGTAAGAGAAAAATGGAAAAAATTAATCTTGCTTTATTTTTTAAGTTTATTTATTTTGAGAGAGGGAGCTTGAGCAGGGGAAGGGCAGAGAGAGAGGGAGAGAGGATCCCAAGCAGGCTCCACATTGTCAGCACGGAGCCCGATGCGGGGGTCAGTCCCACGAACCCTGATATCATGACCTGAGCTGAAATCAAGAGTCTGACACTTAACTGACTGAGCCACCGAGGCATCTCACAATTTTGTGTTTTATTTTCACCTTTGGTGTGTTTTGGAATTTTGTACCTGAGCATGTATTACCTCTACTTCGATAAAAACACTTAGAAATATAGATTGATGTAGGTATGTAGATAGATGGACTGACAGGAGACAGAGAAATAGATGGGTAGATGGATATGTAATTGGGACGGACCACATGAAATTGCCATTTGATCAATTTTGACGCGCAAAAAAGGCACTCTCATACAATTCAATGAAATACAGGAATTAGCAGATGAAAACAAAAGTAGCTTAGTTAATATTTAAAATCCTTTCCAATTTTGATTTTATGAATCCAAAAAAGATAGCTTCAAAATATAAGTCTCAATTTAGTGTTAAAAAGTTAGAAGTCTATTCAGTTTTTGATGTTATATCCCAAATTGCTTCATTTGCAATTCTGGTTGCAAGTATTGGTTTTTGTGGAGCATTTTAGCTCATAGAATTTCTAAGATTAGAATTTAGGCTTTACTGCGTAGTTTATTTACAGCACATTTATTGAGACTTAAACAATACAGACATATGTAGCATCTTAAAGAATATTTCTAGACAAGTCAACTTTGTTGATTATCATAGAGTGTTTTCCATGTACTAAATATATCAAGGGAGATAATTTGAATGTTATAGAAGTCGACTTGCCCTTTTTGGATCCACATCAGTTTAAAAGATGCAGAGCAGAAAAACCATGATTGTAAAATGGGAAGAAGCTTAGAGTGTTTGGTTCAAAAATCTTTCTTTGCCTGTCATGGAGCTCATGTTCCTTAGGCAGATAATGTATAGTAATAGTTGAAGGCTATAATAAATATCCTTTCTTACTAATGTATTACATTTTATTAGCTAGATCAATATTGCTGTAATTTCCACCCATTAGCATCTCATTGCTCTAAAGTACATAAAAATATTTACATTAACACTGATCAAAATTGCAACGGCGTATATTAAAATATGAATGACATATAATCAGAATTTTCTGTTTCTACTGCCTCCAGTTATTTGTGACCCCAGATATGAAGTTCAAGTTTATACTTAATAGCACAATTATGTAAATCTGTAATTCTAACACTGAATTACAGCTGGTAATGATCAATAATTATATTTATGTATGATGGGAAGTTAATACTGCCACCATAGATTAATGTAAACAACAAAATTATTTCTGTAGTCGAGAGCTAACAAATCATCATAAACAAAGAGAACTGAAACAATCTCTTTAGAGCCTAATTTCTCCAGCAGAGTAAACAGATTTTTTATTCCCAATGAATGTAAAGCCCCCAATGAAAGAGAACACAACTCTACCAAAATATCATGATGGTTGAATGTTTCACTACACGTATTGATTCTTATTTCCGTCTTCAGAAAAGGGACAGTATTCGGAAATATCTACAACCAGTGATTTATAAAAACCAATTTGGAAAACATACACATATTTCTGTACATTATAGAGTTCAGAGTCTTTCCAATAAAAACAGACGGTTTTGCAAATACATCAGAAAATTGTACATAGTTATTTTGTTGTCTGACCCTATCTTGAATTACAACCACAGGTGTAAGAAACAGATGCTTGAAATATTCCAAATAAGAGAGATTTTAAGTGTCAATAATTATGAATTTCTGAATCAGGGGCAAGACCTAGGCATCATGTTACAAATCTTTGTGTTGCTTAGTGCTGTGTAAATAGTGTGTACTTGATAAACACACATAGATACAGAAGAGTCCTACTGAAATACAATGAAAACTGAACAACAGTGGCAAGACTAAAACTATTATACTCCTCGCTAAGAATAAATTCAATGCCTTATTTCCGATTTCACTAATAAGGTTAAAAGAGGCGGGATTGTCTATAGGAGGGTTGGTATTTTACATCTGTTTTATTCATTCACCAATCACTTATTTTTAGCTAATGTTTATATAATGCTCCCTAAGGGCCAGGACCTGTTCTAGTTTGTACATAAGAACTTATTATTTCTCACAATCACTCTGTGAAGTAGGTACTACCAATATCCCCATTTTACAGATGAGAAACCTGAGGCACAGGGGCTTTCTAAGCTCATACAGTTAATAAGTGGAGGAGGTAGGATTTAAACCTGTTTTTCCTGAAATGAAAATCATGTTCATTGTTTCATACTATGGTGCAAACACCGAATTATTGGTGTTACGCAGTAGAACACTAGTAAAATACAATTTTAGCTTCTTAATTTAGGCCAAGCTAGATTATTACACATCACTGCACTCTGCTTAAGTGTGCCTGATTTTCAGCCCTATTGACACTTGTGAGTCACACAGTAGTTTGTTTGGAAGGTTGTCCTGTGTGTTATAGGATGCATGGCATGTCCCTGGTTTCTTCCCATTAGATGCTAGTAGCAGCTCCCCACTTAGTTGTGACAACCAAAATGTCCCCTGGGGGCTAAATCACCCCCAGTTGAGAACCATTAAGTCTTAGCCACATCCTAACAACTGCATATGGTAAAATGAATTTTTAATAAATGCTTTTCAATAACATAGAACACTTACTCAATAAAAGTCAGATATTATCTCTATCCTCAAGCTACCTAGGAAATGTCACATCTTGATACTATCAAGAATGAGTCTGGAAAATGAACATTGACAACAAGAATTAGTCATTTCCATGTAACAACTTCTCATGATGTTACCGGTGATGAGTGGTCTTCCTGTCTTCTATGGATTCTAATCTCTGACATAGCTTGTATTTCACTGTGACTGTATTGACTATACAATAGACATTGGAAGGAGATCATTTCTATTCCTCCTAACTCATTGACACAAGTGTCTTATCGATCCAAAGACCAACTATTTCTGAATTAGTAAGTTAAAACGTTGTTTATGAATGTATTCCTGTCTTAATTTATTTTAATTTAAAAATTTTTTTAACGTTTATTTATTTTTGAGACAGAGAGAGTCAGAGCATGAACAGGGGAGGGGCAGAGAGAGAGGGAGACACAGAATTGGAAGCAGGCTCCAGGCTCTGAGCCATCAGCCCAGAGCCTGACGCCGGGCTCGAACTCACGGACCGCGAGATCATGACCTGAGCTGAAGTCGGACACCCAACCGACTGAGCCACCCAGGCGCCCCGTATTCCTGTCTTAATTTAAATAAAGTTCTAGTTTCTTTTAATGGTCACCTTAACAAAATAATTCCATTCACTCTCATGCTATAGAAACTTTTCTTGGGTTGGCAGTAAGGAATTATTGGCTGATAGGCCAATTTTCTCTGAACAATCCTAGCCACTATTTTAGAAAGGGGGAAAAAAGCAGAATAATTCTACTCCTCTTGCAGAAGTTCTTTGTGACATGGTGTTTTCCTCACACCGTAAATGTTCACCTAGTGATTTCAGATTATAGACTTACATTTCTTACCTGGTCCCTGTGGGACTTCTCAGGCAGCTTAACCAAGGTTAAATTGGTTTATTCTCCCTTTTCTGTACAAAAATGTTTCTGAGACAATACATTTATGTGACACTTATTTATTTGAAAAAAAAACATACATATAAAATTTGTTATTTGCCAGTCACTGGTCTAAGAGAGCCAAAAGAATTAGCTAATTTAACTCTCACAGTACTATGAGGTAGGCACTATTTCTAAAATGGTCTCAACTTCAAAAACAAACTATGGGACAGAAGGCTTAAATAACTTGCCCAACATCCTTGGCTAGTAAGTAGCAGAACCAGGATTTAGACCTAGGTGGTGTGGTTCCAGAACAGGCACACTTGGCTCTTGGCCACCCTCCAGAACGTTCTGAATCATTTTTTAAGGGAGTCCATTTCTTTTTTAACTTGAAAACACCTCTACATCTCTGCAAAGAAAGATTTGCTACTATTAATACTTTTATTAATATAAAGATTCCCATTTAGCAGATAGCTGAGGTTTTTGAGATGAAGCTTGAATCCTAAATTTGCAAATGGAGATGTGTGTGTGTGTGTGTGTGTGTGTGTGTGTGTGTTTTGGACCAAACAAAGTTGTTATAATTACATTATTTGCCAACATTTAAACCTTTGGGAACTTTCTCAGAAAAATATGGATATTGGGTTTTCCTTGAAATAATTAGAAGATAAGAAAATAACAGATTTAGTTTTCCTATATGGCAACAACCTGTCACAGCTAAGCAGCTGTCCTTTTTATATAGAACGTGTAAGCCCCAGCACTTGTATCTTGCTAGTCATGCTCATGATGTTTCTTGATGGTTTCTGTGGAACTTTAAGACCCCTGATCTAGTCGCTGGAAAAACCAAAAAGAAGCAAGACATCTTAGTTCTCAGAGGACATAGGACTCCTGGGAGGTATCATTTCTAGAACTTGAGAATAAGATGAGATATTAGGCTCAGAAAAATGTTCAGAGCTCAATGATTACATCTGGGTTACAAATTACAATATTGTGATTATTAAGAAAACCCTGAATTCAACTGAATGAAAAGTAAAAATCTTACTGGCTTTATTCAATAATTCCCGAATTGGGCAACATCCAATCTAGCAGATTGAAAGGAGCTCCAAGGGGCTGTGCATAATGAAAGACTTTTACAGGCACAAGGGAGCAAGAACAAGGAAGTTGTGCTAGTAAACTTGGTTGTGGCAAGGTCACCTTGCTTCAGGGTTCTACCAGGAAGATTACTTCACTAATGCTGATCAAGTAAATCCTGATTTGACTAGTTTAAGATTCCATTTCTGGGAGAGCTGAAAGTTCAATTAAGTCTCAGTTTGGTGATGTGGGGTTTAGCATTAATGACTCCATTTTGGGCCTATTGTCTTGCTTTTAACATGGTTTGTAAAAATATATATTTGGTCATTCACATGACCCAAATATACTTCCTATATATTCAATCTTTGTCCACAGGTCCTGGCTCACAGCTCCCCAAACCCTTGGGATCTCCTGATTGATAAGGGCCACAGAGACATCTTATGTCATAGTATTTAGTTCCTGAAAATGCTTCAGAGCCAAAGGGTGAAATCGGTAGCTTGTTATGAGTAACAAGCCCCTTTCCACCACAACAGGCTTTATGTTAACGAAGTAACTTTTGGAAAGCACCTGGGCTGGTTGCCAGTGGGAGTAACCACTAACAAAGGGGTGGGACTTTCCGTCCCAACCCCCTGATTTACAGGAAAGAAAGAGGGCTAAATGCTGAATCATCACCAATGGTCAATGATTTAATCAATTGTGCTTGTGTAATGAAGTCTCCGTAACAACCCACGAGGAGAGGGTTCTGAGTGCTTTCAAGTTGGTGGAGTTCCTGGAGAGGGCATGGAAGCTCCCTGTGCTTTCCTTATACTTCACAGCTCTTCTTCTCTTCCATCTGGTGGTTCCTGAGCTTTATCCTTTTATAACAAATCAGTGATCAAGTAAGTAATTGAGTTTCCTAAGTTCTGTGAACCTTTCTAGCAAATTAATCAACCCAAGGAAGAGGCTGTGGGAACCTGTGATTTATAGCCCTTTGGCTGGAAGTGCAGGTAACAACGTTGGTCTGAGACTGGCATCTGAAGTGGGTGGAGGTGGGGGAGAGTTGGGAGGGGTCTCGGAAGGTTGTAGATGAGAGCAGTTTTGTGGGGCTAAGTCCTCACCCTGTGGAATAGGATGCTGTCGCTGGACAGATAGTGTCTGAATTGAGTCAAAATTTAAGACTCTAAGCTGGTGTTGAGAATTGTTTGTTGGTGCAGGAAATCCCTAGCCCTGCCTGTGGAAATTGGGTCCCAGAACCCTATTAAATAGGAAAACCGGTAAGTCTGACCATGTAAAATTTACCATGCCATTACCCTATCTAGGCACCATATCCTCCCCTTGATAAGAAATAGGAACTAAATTAGCAAGTGGGGCAGCAGTGATTGTTAAGTTGGACCAGATGTGCAAGGGAGATTTGCAGACGGCTTTAATTTTATCTTTCCACTATTGAACATGCAAAATGTCCACTATTTAGATGTAATTATCACTGTATTCCTTGCCTTTGTATATTACCTGGGCTTCATTTTTGTCAAAGAATTCTATAAGAATGTAAGTTCTATGTGATTCTCTGGAAACATATATTAGCGCTTATTCTCTGAATTCCATGAAAGGAGAACATATATAAGAATTTACTTAAGAGGAGAGGAGAAGGCTATTAAAAATGTCTTTGACCTCACTTAGCTAGACCCCGGAATTTCACAAAACTTAACAGTGGTTAATTGGTTTACTATTGAATGATGGACAGTTAAGGGAAGAAGCTGATAGCTGGGAGACCGTAAAGAGTCTGCAAGTGGGCATAAGTGTTTATGTGACAAAATCTTAGTAGAGAGGTCAGTGGAAGGCTTGAAACCTGAATCCAAGGGTACTTGATTATAGATAAAAAGTGAGAGTTAAGAAAGAAAGGACTTGTGAGTGAAGGAAAGAATCTCTAATGCCACAATCAGCCTGTTAGCACTGTCTCCCTAGCAAACCAGAAACTGAAAGACCTTTAGTATCATAGTTGTGTCAGTCGCTTCATGGATCCCATTTTCAAGGAAACATTTTGCAGGAACTTTAATGCCTTACAGAAGAAGTTGTTGTAATTGCATGGGTGTACTCACAGGTACTCAGCTTTATACCAGGGGTGCCTGGGTGGCTCACTCAGTTGAGCATCAGATTTTGGCTCAGGTCATGATCTTGCGGTTCATGATTTCAAGCCCCACACCCAGCTCTGTGCTGACAGCTCAGGGCCTGGAGCCTGCTTCAGGTTCTGTGTCTCCCTCTCTGTCTGCCCCTCCTCCACTTGTGCTCTCTCTCTCCATCTCAAAATTAAATAAACATTAAAAAAGTAAAAAAAGAAATAGTTTATACCATAGTATTTTTATTGATGATATTTATGAAGCAAGACGAGGCATTGAGAAATTACAGGTAAGCCAGGCCTATTCTGCCAGAAGCAAATCAATTTGAGAACTAGAGATTAAAATATATTTACAGATTAAAATCAATGTGTGCAATAAGGGAAGACGAGCCAAAGCAGAATGAATGAGGAGAAAGTATTTGCAGATTTCTGGTTAAAGACATCATCAATACTCAAATGAAGAAAGCTTGGTCATTAGCTTCCAATTTGCAGGACATTTATAATTAAAGATTTTATACTTTGTGATAAGTCAGCAATTATATATTCTTAAATATATTCATTTAAGAATTCTGTTTCATAAATTCTCTATATATTAAAGTGTGAATTTTGTTCTTGTTTATTCATCTTCCTATGGCCATTTTAAAGTACAGAATTAAAAGGTTTTTTGTTTTTTGGGTTTTTTGTTTTGTTTTGTTTTTGTTTTTTTTTTGTTTTTTTTTTTTGGAAGAATCAAAGAGAAACCGTACCGGGTTAATCTGCCTGGTATCTAGAGACTCTATTCTTGTGTAAAGACAGAGCAGACCAGGTCAGTGGCATCCCAGATAAGGAGGTTAGACCAAAAATAGGACTGACTAGGTAGAGTTCCACGGCCTGGGCAGGATGGAGAGAATAGTTGTTTGGAGACCTTATATCTTTGCCATGGCAACATGATGATGATGAAAAAAATATTCCTCAGGTTGTATTTTAATAGTCGATATTTGAAAAAAGTTAGACCTAAGTTAGATGGTTCAAACCCAGGTCATCAACCTAAGGCCTCCTGGGAGAGAGGAAGATTAGGCACTACATCAGTTATCTATTGCTGCACAACAAGCCAACCCCAAATTCTGTGGCTTGAAACCATAACAATTTACTGTCTATCATGAGTTTGGGCAATCTTTGGATGATCTTGACTCTTGGTTTCTCATGTGATTACATTTTACTGGAGAATCTGCTGGGCTAGAATATCCAAGATGGCAGGTGTTGCACATTGTTGGCTGGTGAATCTCATTTCTCCACGGACTGCTACCCTTCAGGGGTCTAAATTGACTACTTACCTAGCAGTCTTAGGGCAACCTAGTCTTAGGGCAACCTAGCCAGAGGTTGAAGACTGAAGGGGCGAAGTGTCTTGAGACTTACAGTCTGGTACTTGAAAAACTTTACTTCAGTCATATTTATTTATTAAAACAAGTCCTAAGATTGGCTCAAATTCACTGGATGGGGAAATAAATGCCATCTCCTGCTGGGAGGAGCTAAAAAGAATCTGGACATGGAATAGAGACCTTGAATCAATAGTAGGCTTAAAAACCAGGGACCCAAGAAAATTTTTATGAGTTAGAAGATGAGAAGTCTAGAGCAATCTTGAAGGCAAAGTGTGAGTGCCCATAGCAAATATTGAAGTGTTATTCCTGTGCTTACTTACTTGTGTTTTGGGTATACTTGAAGATGTTTAGAGGGAGTGAATACCTGCAGAATGTGGTCTAAGCAGGGATTTTTCTGGGGTAACATGGTAACTTAATTATATACTTAAATATTTGGTTGGGGTATGTACTGTCTTCATGAAGTAATGTCTTCATGTCTTTCACTATAACAGTATAACAAAGTTTCAAGTGTTTTGGCTACAAAATAACTTTTCATTCACACTAAAGCCATCTGAATGGGGTGTTTCCTACCACACAGTTATATACTTTTCATTGAAAAATGATACTGTAATAGCATTCTTTGGAGCAGATGGTAGCTACATTTGTGGTGAGCATAGCATCACATATAGAGAAGTTGAGTCACTATGCTGTATACCCTCAATTAATGTAACATTGTGTGTCAACTGCTAGAAAGAAAGAAAGAAAGAAAGAAAGAAAGAAAGAAAGAAAGAAAAAGGAAGAAAGAAAAACTCAAAAGGATTGTTTTCTCAGGATCAGAAGACAATTATACATGGATCTCAGAACTCCAGGAATTTTTTTCTTATATCTTGGAGTTGTGTGATTATGTGATTTCTGTTTTCTAGTTGCTACTCAATGGTACTGAACGCAGAGGACCCAACATTACTCTGGTGGTGATTTCAATAAAATAATCTCAGCTCTAAGCCTTTCTTATTTTAAGTTAGTCTTAAGTACAGCTTTGTATAACCACACGAATTGAGGAATGCCCGGTTTGGTATTTTGTGTTGTCTACAACTTACTAGGTTTATCCATACATTAATCATTATATTATGATATAATGATCAAACATCCCCAGCTACACAGAGCCCTGAATGTATTTTATGAATGACAGCGATAATCTAAGTTCACTCTTCAAATGTCTAGTGTATTCTTAGAGTGGTCTAGTTATTTATCCCAATGAGATATTAACTTATTTTAGTTTTATTCTTCATTTGACTTCCTAATCATGGCAGATAATAGATCTAAATTACCTTCTTTAAATTAGATGAGAAAGATAGGGTTAAATTGCACTGTGCCCAAAGTATCATTTTTCACTTAAGAAACAGCATCAATGATGTCTATACTTCCACTCATGTTAAATTCTCAGTTTCCCACCATTGTGCAAAGGTGAGCTTTTTTTTTTTTTTTTTTGCATTTCTTGGAAAAACAAGGACACACCGCTTCCCATATTTAGCACGCACGTATGCACTTATATCAGGTTTAGGTGTGACTGCATATTACATTTCCCCTATAATAGTAGGCTAAAATGTTAATTTTTCTCCAGCGTTTAAAGTTAGGTAGGCAGAACAGGGTGGTCTGGCAGTCCCAAATGCTACTTCAGGTTATAAGTTTCTTTTAGATCATCTTTCTATCATTCCTAGACTGAGTCCATGGAACCCATGTGGTTAGTGGAACTCCAATTGTCACATGCATGTTCTAGAAAGCAGGAGAAAGGGAAAAGCGATAAAAGATAACTCCCTCCTTAAGTATATGATACTTTATTTTAATCTTACTGACTCAATCTTAGTCATATATATACATCTGCCAAGAAAGCTGGGAAAGGCAGTCTTTTAGCTGGATGCATGACTTCTGTTAAAAAAGAAGAGGAGAATGGATATTGAGAAGCAACCATCAATTTTTTCCATGGTACTTAGTAAGAATTAATGGAATTAAATTGAATAGAAATCAGAGATTTCTGATATGTGCTTTAAGAATCACTACCTGACGAGGTGTTTGAAATCATTCTCATTATTTGGTGTTCATGTCGTTGAAAGTGTAACCTGAATTTAGATTACCAGAAGTTGCTGTAACCTCTTAAAGTATGAATCTGTTTATCTTCAATTTCTGTGCTGAAGGCAACAGCTGCATCTTACCAATGAACCCCCATCTGATAGAAACATGTGTCTGATTTCTATTTTAGTCTTGGCATAGTAACTGTGAAAGATTTTGGTTGGCACTTAGTTATATTGCTAATATGTCACTGACTATTATTGCTACGAAACCAGCTTTTCTGTCACATCTCTTATCATGTAGCATATCTATAATCCTTATAAATAAGCTAGAATTCTACCCTTTTATAAAAATATATATCTTAATTCTGTGTCTAAACATATACACTCCCTCTGACTTGTGCATTTCACATTGTCTGCTATTTTCACTTAAATTCTAATACCATTATTTAAAAATTGTCAAACAGCCAAGAAAGACTGAAAAGAAGGAAATCAACTAGAAAATTGCTGAGTTGGCAGCACTGTGTAAAAATGATCAAACTGTATATGTGTATTATTTTACACACAAGAGATGATTGTTTTGTTTCCTTTCTTTTGGTTTCTCACAACATTAAAGCTTAAAATTTGTATATACTCAAAATTTTGTTCTACACCCCCTGTAGTTAAAATATTGTCAATATCCTGAAATCAGAATTACAAGATGTTTAAATTGTTTTTCTTTTCCTTAAACAAAATGCCCTTCACAGTCTTCTGTGGCTAATATGCTATTGACATCATTGAATATGTTCTTTATTTCAGATATTTTATTTTTCATTTCTAAAATTTCCATTTCATTCTATTGAAAGGTTTAATTTAGTATTAAATGTTTTGTTCATTTCCTTCAGTCTCATAAATATATTTATCACAATTATTTCATAACCTGTTAACTCTAATAATTTGGTGATTTGTGGAGCTATCTGTTTGTTTTTACACTTTTTGGTTTTTAGGCATGTGGTTTTGTCTTTGTTGTGCCAAGTGACTTTTGATGGAATGTCAGATATTATATATAAAAATCATGGGGGCTGCAGATACTATCTTCAGAGAGAGTACACCCTTTATTTTTGATAGGTAGAAGGAATGAAAACTAACCATCCAAATAAATGAAGGAGAAAGCTGCTTTGATGAGGTGTGGCAACCGTGATGTGGCTTGGCTGATCCTGGGTTCACCCTGGACTCCTAGAATCTCCAGTGGATGGGCTTCCCCTTTAGGGGCCCCATTCTCTTGACAGGTCTCATATTCTGATTTTTATTTTCTGAGGCAATATAGACCTCCAGCTACTTTTCAGGTATTTTATTTTTTAGCTTTTTAAAAAAATACTTATTTTTTGTTGTTTTTATTTTACAGATAGAGAGCAAGTGACTGGGCAGGGGGGAGGAAGAGGGAGAGAGAGAATCTTAAGCAGGCTCCACACACAGCACAGAGCCTGACGTGTACTCTGATGTAGGGCTCAGTCCCATGACCCCAGGATCATGACCTAAGCTGAAATCAAGAGTTGGGTGCTCAGTCTACTGAGCCACTCAGGTGCCCCTATGCGTTAGCTTTTAACCTTCTACTCTGCATAGTCCCAGAATTTGGGTTAAACCCATTCATATTCTTGAACCTCCTTTCCAAATATTTGTCAAAAGCTCTGTTGGTTTTTCTTTTCCCAGGAGTAACACTCTATTAGTTTAAAATCCAATTCTCAGGCTCCTGCTTAAGCCCAGGATAGGCACAGGCCTCATGGTAAAAGCAGCTGCAAAGGTCAGCTTACTCACTCATGATTTTCCCCTTTCTAGAGTTTTAGACCTTCCAGTCCTTGGTGCCTCATCAGTTTTCCAGCATCTTCAAACAGATGATTTGCATGTTGTATCATTTTTTTCCTCCAATTGTTCTTTGAAAGAGCTTTGCTCTGCCCAAATCTACTCAATTCCATCTGGTATGATCTATGTTTTTGTACTGTTTGTTCATTTTATTTTAAACGGTATACCATATGGACATCTTGGAAATATACCTACCTTTGTAGTGTATTATTGATACACAAAATATCAATCAATGGTCTGAATGTATACTTTTTTTTAAGTTTATTTATTTATTTTGAGATTGGGGAGCAGAGAGAGAGGGAGAGAGAATCCCAAGCAGGCTTTGCACTGTCAGCGTGGAGTCTGACACAGGGCTCAAACCCATGAACCATGAGATCCTGAGCTGAAATCAAAAATGGGATGCTTAACTGACTGAGCCACCCAGGAACCCCTGAATGTACACTTACATATAGGGAGGTATATTGCTTCATGAATGGAAGCATAAAAAAAATATTGTCACAAAATATATAGTCTTAATAAAATTCTTTCAAAATTCTTAAGCTTTGTTAAATCTGTGCACGATTTGAAGTCTTTAAAATGAATACTTCAATCTCAAAAGCATATTCATGCATTCATCAAAATTTGCTATTTGAAATGTTTTTCTGGCAGAATTGGGAGAGAGGAAGAAGGTACACTTTGTGTGCTTTGCTCTCCCCTGAAATCTAATGTTACCCTATTTTTAAAAAGTTTATCTGGTTAACATACAACTTTTACACCTGTATAATAAAATAGGTTTTTGGAAATTGATAGATCTAAAATTTTGAATTCTATCTGTAGCTTTTTCTCTTTGAGAAATCTCCTCTATGTCTATTACTTGAAGCACCAGTTATACAGTAGTGACGATTCTCAACCCACGTAACTCTTTGGGGCTCCAAATTTGTACATAAAAAGTCACCAAGTTACTGTGACTTAAATGTCACCTGGGTATGTCAGACTCAAGTTGCTGAAACTTTATTTCTACCTTGACTTTCATGGTACCTAACGTGCGGTAAGCGCACATACTCTATATTGACCGATTGAATGAATGAATGACACACCCATCCTTCTCCAATATAGAATCCTCTTCTTTATTCCTTCCTTTGGCAAACACAGGAAAACCAATCACCCCTTGTAATTAGCCCAGGTTCCACATATCACTTTCTGTTACTCATTTAAGATGAAAAATATCTCTCCTTTTTTCTGTTTCTTTGTTCTAATTTCTGTCTTCCATGAGAGGTGTTCTCAAATATCTGAAACCACTGGCCTTTCCATATGTATTAAGAATAAAGCAAAAAATCTGACTGGAAGCTCTGTATCTATTGTCAGGGATTAATGAGTGAGTGATTTCATACCAGGATTTGGGAGCAGAGACATGTCATTTATATTGGAGAAACCCTCATATAGCAGCCTGTCTTTACTGGTCATTCAGTTTCATCAGAAATGAATCCTCAGGGCTCCTTTCTGTGAGCTATAGACCCATAGACTTGATGGAATATATTCTGGTAGTGACTTTGTCTCTCTCTCTCTCTCTCTCTCTCTCTCTCTCTCTCTCTCTCTCTGTGTGTGTGTGTGTGTGTGTGTGTGTGTGTGTGTGTGATGGGGGTGAGCTCACCATTAAGTATATAAACTTTTATTTAACAGTATCATAAGTCAGTCTCACCCTTGGCTGTTTCTAATGTCCCTAAATCTACAGGTTGTTTAAATTTCTCCAAAGAATAAATCTCTAGCCTCTGTCACATGGAGAGACAACTAAGTGGCCTTGCTAGTTGGTGAAGTCCTCAGCAGGTTTTTCATGTTCCCATAATACCCCATGTATAACTCTATTACAGCTGTCATAGTATATTATACTATGCTAGACATTAGTTTCCCCTCTGTTTTCTGACTATGGATTTCTTAAAACTAGACTATTATCACATGGACAGTATTTAATAAATATTTGAAGAAATGAAATGATTAGAGATATATTTATATTATATCATTTATTTATTACTACTTGATTATATTTATTTAATTCCTGATATATTTTTAAACCATACACCTTCACCAGATGTTTATTAGTAAGTGTCACACATGGTTTTAAGGAGTGGTGATTCATCAGTCGACAAAACAGTGCCTTATGAAACTTAGAGTCTAGTGATAAGAGAAAAAAAAGAAAAGAAATATAGTAAATATTTAAGTTATATGATTAATAGATAGAATTTGATAAGTGCTATGAAAAAGACCTACTAGAGCAAGTTGAGAAGGACTGAGAGTGTTGGAAGAGGAAGTTCAGTTTGTGGTATTAAAGTTGTTCCTTAGGCAATGTTGATGAAATTAGAGCAAAGCTTGGAAGAAAAGTATTAGCTAAGAGAATATCTGTAGGAAGAATAGTCCAGATAAAGAAAATCAATAGAGCATTGGCCCCAAAGGAGAAAAGGTTAGTGTGGCTGGAGTGGAATGAGCAAGAAAGAGGGAGAGTGATGGAAAATATGGTAACAGAGGAGTAGGACCAGTTCATGCTGGGATTTTTAGGCCATCACAAGGATCTTGGCTTTTATTCTAAGGGAAATGGTGAGTCATTGCTGAATTTTGACAGTGACGTTTCATGATCACAAGTACATTTTATAGGAAGACTCTGTTTGCTATAGTAAGAGTGGACTGTAGCAGGGAAGGGTGGACACAGGGTGACCTGGTAGAAAGGTACTGCAATAAAAATGAGACAACATGGTCATTCTAACCAGGATGGTAATGTAGAAGTGAGAAATGGTTAGATCTTCGATATTTGAAGGTGGAGCTGATGAGGTTTGCAGATGGATTAAACATGGCTTTTGGCCCAAATAACTGAAAGATGAAACTGTCATCATCTGGGGCACAAAAAAGCTGTAAGTAAAACAGATATGGGGTGGGGAGAAGATCATATTTGAACACATATTGGATTTGGCTCTTAGACATTTACATGGGTATGTCAGGTCATCAAGTCAGGACAGATATTTAAATTGGAAACATATTGGAGAGTTTAAGCACCCAGATGCTCTTCAAAGCCATAGGACTACATGAGATCACCAAGGAATGGGACATAGTTGGAAAAGAGAAGATAGAGGAGTGCACTCTGGGGAACATTCAGATTAATAGGCCTGGGAGAAAAGGAAGAACCAGTAAAGGAAACAGAGGAAGAGGCATTCATCAGGTAGGAGGAAAACCGAGAGACTGTCACCTAGGAACCAGGTACAGACAGGAAGTGTCTCAAGGAAGAAGGACTAATCAACTCTGTCAATTGTTGGTAAGTCACATAGGGAAGGAACTTGGAATTGATCAATGGATTTACAATTAGGGAATTGTGATTGAAAAGCAGAATTTGGTGGCAGCGGTCATGCTGTGGTGGTGATCTAGACTAGGGTGAGTTTAGTAGAAAATGGAAAGAGATAAATTGGACATAGAATAGAAAGTCTAGGGCACTTGGGTGGCTCAGTGGGTTAAGAAACCCACTCTTGATTTCAGCTCGGGTCATGATCTCACAGTTGCTGGGATCGAGCCCCATGTTGGACTCTGCACTGACAGTGAGGAGCCTACTTGGGATTCTCTCTCCCTTTCTCTCTCCCCCTCTCCCACTCATGCTCTCTCTCTCTCTCTC
This sequence comes from Herpailurus yagouaroundi, assembly GCF_014898765.1. Taxonomy (NCBI): domain Eukaryota; kingdom Metazoa; phylum Chordata; class Mammalia; order Carnivora; family Felidae; genus Herpailurus; species Herpailurus yagouaroundi. The sequence continues at coordinate 84,818,933 of NW_024412377.1, forward strand.
TCTCCTTCTCAAAATAAATAAATAAATAAACATTAAAAAAAGAAAAGTCTGTTGAGAAGTTTTGCTGAAAAGGGAACAAAAAAAAAAACAACAAAAGAAGTTTGTCTAAAGATGTAAGTCATAGTGGTGTAATAATCAGAATATGATTTCCTGTGTGCTGATGGGGAAAGTCTAGCAAAGAGTGAACAATTGATATGACAGGAGAAAGCGAGGAGCACATTCCTGGGGCTCTTCCATGAGGAGGGGGGAAAGATGGGAACTAGTGTGAAAGTCAGACTTGAATTGAGAAAGGAGCCTGGGAGTGGCATGAGTCCCACCAGGCAGGAAGGCAGAGTATGTGAGCACATGTACTGGTAATGTGGGGAATAGACTCTTCGGAGGTTCTTTTCTGATTGCTTCAGTTTTTTTCAGTAAAGGAAAACAAAAATGTCATCAGCTGAGAGTACGGACAAGAAAGGGGGTGTTGAGGTTTGAAGAGTGAGAAGCCATGGAATACATGTGTAGGAGAATAGAAGTATAAACATACTGGAGACATATTTACTGACTACATGATATTATTAAGGGCCCACTGTAGGCAGTAAACAGGAATATAAGACCAGTTAGCATGATGGAATGTTACTCTCTAGACAGACAGATTAAGCTGTATAGTTGTGGGATTTAACCAAAATCAAGAGAGGGGCAAAATAATTAAGGGTATATCTAAGGAAATGCTTTTAATGCTTGACCATGGAGGTTTTTTATGTTTGTTTTGTTTGGATTCCAAGTTAAATTTAGAGAAATCATACATAGAGATTCTTCTTTTTGTAAGAAGAACATAGAGAACATAGAGAACATAGAGAAATCTTCTTTTTGTAAACCAAGACAATATTCCCTGGAAATGGAATGATAATAATAATGGATCCAAACAAAAACCCAATTTTAATATTTAAAGTTTAAATACAGCCTTGAAGTTTCTTCATCTCTGTTTAGATCTTCAATGAGATATCAGTATTGATATTTCAACAATTGATTATTTTGTGTCTATTCTCTAAGTGGAAGCATTATTAACGACCATGGCTAGTAAAGTAATGATGTTTAAAAACAAGGACTGTGACTGTCCAGTCATTTGAAACATCTCTTCTGGAGCAGATAATTAAGGAAATGTTGGAATAGGAGAGAATAATGGGTACCACACTGAAGAGCATTGGATTTACTTTCAAATCTCATTTTCAGAATTGTTATTAGGACTATATATCTGTACAGTTGACCCTCAGACAACATGACTTTGAACTGCATGAGCCCACTTATGTGGATTTTTTTTCAATAAATATAGCACAGTACTGTAAACGTATTTTCACTTCCTTATGATTTTCTTAATATCAGCACCCCTAGCCCCTGCATTGTTCAAGGGTCAACTGTGTATCCATTATTTAGTTGACCATTGAAATTATGCTGAAAATCTAGAAAAAAATGAAAACCGCATATTTATTGAAGTGAGACATCTTCCGTCTTTCAATGATCCTGGTTCTATAAGAGGCAATGCAAATGAATGTGTATATTCTTTATGCCAATGAATGTTTTTTTTTTTGTTGTTGTCTATGCAGTATGGCCCAGTTTTTGACAGGAAACATGTAACTGATCTTTATAACCTGGTACTTAATTGCTTCTTTCCTATAAGATTAAGTAGAAACCTTTTAATCTGTAAAACAGCATTCTCCTTGGCACTAAAGGAAGTCTATTTCAAAACAATTCTATTGAAAGGGCTCTTAACCTAATGCATAGGAATTATTGTTTACATGACATATTGTTGGCAAAATGTGTGTGTGTACACTTAAACATACACTTGTGGGTAGAGATTGCTACCTTTCATAAACCTTTCAAAGGGATCTTTGACCTCCCCCCCCCAAAAAAATAAGTGATATAACTGACAATTCCATGATAAAGGGCTTTTTCCCTATGTTCTAAAGATGAGTAATTCTGTTGCATCCTTACATCCATTACACAGAGTAAAAATGTGTATGTAGTAGTTTTAATTTGCATGTAATGAAGCTGGATTACTAAAGGGACAAATGTATGTACCCAAATCACCCAAAAGGCAACAGTGTCCAACACAAAAGCCACATTAAAAAATTCCCTCTCCAATGGACTAACCAGGAGCATGCAGTTTTTCAGCTGTGAGCAATTGGCTACTGATAACCTTGTTCATTAACAAATCAAGCAGCTGTTCAGATCTGCAGAAAAGCCCCCATGTTGTCCCTAAATACTCCAGTACAAAATCAGTGTAAACCAATTAAGTTACACAATGGGAAAAGCATCAGATGTGTAACTGATGCTTCACTTAGCCTCAGCCTACTCTTCTTTTAGATTTCAATAATCCTCAACCTCCAGAAAATGATAAATTTCTACATCAATCTTGAGTAAATATTCCAGAGTCGATTCTACTGTGTACAGAGAAACATATTTTAGAAATTTGCTAAATATTTGGTGGCTACCTGAACTGGAATTAGTTTTGTCCACGGAAGAAAATAATTTAAATCAGTGACTAGAAGTAATCTGTGGTCCAAAAGATTTTTATTATTTATGTTAAGAAATACTGTTTGTACTTACAAAGTTGTCAATTATCTGTGGAAGAAATGGTGGAGGTATTTATTATTCTGAAATTATATTGTTGTAATTGAATCAAACTGTCAATATGTACTCAGCACACTTAAGATACGTCAAAAAGAAATCTTAAGTAGGATTTTGGGGGTGTGGAAAATTTAGCACACAAAATTATACACATTATATTTTTCACACCAATGGAATCAATAAAACATATGGCCTACCTTCGTCTTTGTGGCTAGCAGTATTTTGAAGTAATTCATCTCAAATCTCATTGTGCAAGAGCTGAAATAATTTTACCTATCGCTTTTTAGTTCATCTTTATAATCTGTTATTTATTCTCTTTTGTTTGAGTAGTATCAAAATTGTGGTAAATATTAATCTTAAAAATCACAGCATTTTTAGAACTTCAAAGGATTCTCAAGGTTCTTAGGTCCAACTCCTTTATTACACTTCCTCAATAAAAAACTCATTAGGAAAATAATCCTATTTTTCACAATCATTTCTAAAAGGAACACAGATTTCTATGCTCTGTCACCCAGCCCAGCTCTTTCAGTGAAAGGAATGACCTTGAATTGAACTGTAGAAAGTACATGGAAGAAAAGTTTACTGAAGAAGTTTAGTAAGGATACGGGAGATTAATGCATATATTTGTGTTGGACACCCTTGCCTGTGCTGCATATTCAAAGTGATGGGATCATGTTATTTATTATATTTTTCAGATCATTTGCAATGTTAATTTACATGAGTTTGATATCGCTTTTGTCTTTTAGTTATGTGTTATTCTGAGAAATCCCTGGGGAAGCAGAGGATTTATATGCTTTGTGTACATGTTCCGCAGACTAAGCGCTCTGGCATAATTATTTTTGGCACTCGCTAACTGATTAAAACATCCAATTTAACTCATGATCAGTAAGATTAAACCTTTTTAATATACCTCAAAAGTAAATTATCATTTACTACTCAAACATCCCTTTCTGCACATGTCCTCAATAAAGCTTTTCTTTTTTCGTTAATGTACCTTTTAACGAGGATTCCCTTTTATTTCTTCCTTTGGGCAAAACTGCCTTACCCTTTATAGAGAGGTAGGAACAAAGATGAGATGGAGGCAGACTAGATAAATACATGGATGTTTAATGTTACACCAATTACAAGCCCTCGCTCTTGTTGTATTTTGTAAAGAATTTGCTATTCAAGAAGACATGCCCCTGCTTTGGGTTTATTTGATGTACAGACAAATGAGAACAGTTAGAAAGATATAATATTTGAAAAAAAATCATTTATACAACTTGGCGAAAAAACTGCCTTTTGTTTAATTTTAAATCAGTTGCTTTTCAAAACTTGAGGTTACATTTCAGTTTTGCAGTGAAACCCATTTAATGGAATATCCAAAGCACATAGCAATATTACAACAATTTGAAGGGAAGAAAAGGTTCCCAAGGATGACTAAGTATGATCTAATCTTAAATTAGAATATTGGCAGTTTGCTGGTCCTCTCCTTGCCGAGGACTCTTGCACTGGATCGTCACTGTAAGGAGAGATGAGGAAAGTAAAATGCCCTAGATAACGTGTGCTGGTTAAGTCAGGAGCTCATGGAGCTTTAAAGCAATCACAGGTGTAAGCCCCTCACACACACACCTCACACGCTGAGGGAGGTAGGGGGCAGTCAGATTAGGAGAATCCTCCTGTGTGGATGTTAGAGTGTTATTGTGTACAAATGTTGTGGTTACTGCCTTTTATGCATAGGATTAACATCAAATGAAACAAGAATTATGGAGTAGGGCTTTAGATAGAAAATAGGTCAAGTCAATGCAATAAATATCCTGTCAGAATTTTGATCCAGATTTACAAATACTTCACCAGATTGCTAATAAGCCTGTAGCCCAGCATGTAAATATTTGAACAGTATGAAAAATGCATCTGAGTTAAACAACACGACTATGCCCCAAATAGGTTGAACTACTGTAATGTTGCAAACCAGGCAGAAGGAAGACTTTTCTGGAATATGTGGTAGATAGACCAAAAACATTGCTAAAGTGGTTTCCTAAATTGTCAGGAAATCAAAATAAGTAAATCTAGTAGTTGGTTACACAAATTCTAAGAGCTAGAAGAAACAAGCTTACAAACTTTGTGTAGATTTCCCATTCTTGGATCTAGAAGTGTTGGAGTCTTCTGAAAAAAATTGGCCACGCATAAAACTATCTTTGAAATTGCCATATCCATGGAGTGGTCTCCCCTCCAAGACAGATTCTGGATGTGAGAATAATTTGAAGACCCACTAACAAATGTGATTTTTTATTAGGTGTGTTTGTGCCAGCCCTTTGGACGTTAGGGATTGCACGTAGGCAAACATTTTGGTGGGCATTTTTTCCCTCTCTCCATTTCACATAAAATTAAAGAGTAATTTAGTGTTGAAGTCCAACATATGAATCCCTAGGTTAGCATATTAGTTTCAGCAGTTATTAAAGCTTGCATAAGACCAATCACATTTCCATTGTACCATTGTAACTAATTTATGGTCTTGATTTCCATCCCCTCCCCCAACTTTCTGACCAAGCATGACATTAAAGGCTCCAAGGAAAACATTTGTTTAAAAGGTGAAAACAATAGTAGTAAATGTTCTGCTTTTTCTCCTCTGGTTCCAGCAGCAGTCATACCAAATTTCTAGTATATTTACTTGTTGCTAATTGATGAAATAATGGCATTCTTTTCTATTAAGAAGCGAGTTCAATTATTGATCCCATCATCTGTAAAAAGGCAATATGCTATCAGTTTCCAAGTGTGTGATTTGTTTTTAACTAAGGAAGAAAAAAAACTTTGAACATGGGAGAGGGTAAGCTTGTTGTGCTTAAATTTTCATAAATTGGCAACTTTTGGCACAGATGCCAAAGAGAGAACAAGAATAAATGTCTCAAGCCTTGGTTGTTAGGGTCTGATCACAAGCGTTGTGGTGTAGAATTCATGGATTATTCATGTGTAATTACAGATAGCTATTGTGCTCCTTTAAATCATCCCTATGGCCCATTATGGCCCATAACAACTGAAATAGCAATTGTCATAGTAAGATTTGGGCTCTGTCACAGAGTGTGGACTCTAATCAATAATGATGAATGGTAAAATTTTACATCAAGCGGTCCAAAGTCTGGTTGGCCTCCTCCATAAATCTGTACAAACACTAAGCAGAGCAGCTGCAGGGTCTGGAAATTTAAAAGCCAACACTCGCCTTACCCCCTACATGCATTTACCTCTGTAAAAGTAAAAAAAAAAAAAAAAAGGGAGGAGGGGGGGAGAAAAGGAAATGCTCAATATATCAATTCTAATAATTCACATGCTGTTAGAAGCATTTCCCCCCTATTTAAATGGGAGTGAACCCTAGGTTGTTTTCAAGGTCAATTTCAGGTGAAAGGGGGGTCATCTAAAGGTCACTTGAGCTCCCATGCAGGTCAATAACACCTCTTCACTTCCACAGCAGACAAGCGCTCACACCCAATCAATCCACCAGCGCTGCGGCTGCACCCAGTGTAATGAACAGTGAATAAATGTAGCCTATCATCACAAAACATGCTTTTTAAGTACCTTTCCTTTTCATGTAAAACCTCTCGCTGTCAAATTCTACATTCACTCATCCAGCAGTGAGTAGCAAAAGTGAGAAATCAGACTCTCATTGGGGTTGGTAAAAGGTCACAGCTGACAGACACGGAGGTTAAACTGCCGAGTTAAAATACTGTTCATTACCCACTGCAGCTTTTTGCTAACTACACTTCTTTGTGTTATAGTCAAGCAGTACATCAATATGCCCCTCCTCTTAATTTATTAGCAATTGTTGAATTGTGTGGGGTAGGGGCTAAAGGAGAAATTAATGTCTTATATGTGGCATATCTTTATATACGCATATATATTTTGCTCTTGAATACTCTAATTCCCTGTTTTAATACTCAATACCCTGTACAGCATGGTGTGTACTTGAGATGTGCCCTAATTATTAGGGAAACATAATTCGTAAGATCATAAGAGACTGGGTAATCTGAATTCCAAAGGCCCAGGGTTGGTTGTTTGGAGACCGTTTTTATTCAGTGATTTTTTTCTTAAACGAATTGTATATGAGACCTTTTGATGGTTTTCAGTCAAAAAAAAAAAAACCTGGTTAAATATATGGGAACTTGTAATTTCCACCAAAACATGTAAAAAATACGTGTTAAATGTATACAGTGTTTCAAAATAATTCATTTCATCAAAAAGTGTGATGGTCTTATGTTGACAAGGGTAGCACCTATCAAACACATTGTCAACCCAGAATATAATCTATTATTTTTCCAGAGAAGTGCGTCATACCTGCATTCCCCCCTCCCCCAATTCTGATGGAGTCAAAGGAGCCTTTAATAGTGGTGAGTAATCACTGGAGTTTAAGAGGAAACAGTACTTTTTCTGAATTCAGTTGACTAAATGAAACGGTTTGGTGTGAAATCTGAATGGATTAGTACAATTTTCCAAAAATGAAATTTCATTCTTTGATTAATTAACACGTAGGTGGAAGTCCCTTTATTGAAACACAGAGGCTTTGTATTTAAAGATACCAATATGAAAACAAGTTGTAGAGTGTTCCAGCACAAAATCACAAATCATGAATAAAATAAAGGTTTATTTACATGCTCTCTCCAACAATAATTTGACTCAACAAAATTACCATTATCTATTTACATCTTTAAAAAATGCATTCTGAGATTTATTCTAGAAAAATATATCTTTTTCCCCCTCCTGTATGCCTTCTCTCTCAGTGGGACTGAAAATAAAATGTTATGACTTAAATCACAAGAGGCTAACATCATTTTTAGCAACAAGGGCTGCATAATTTCAAGACTATGAGTGAGTGGCTGACTTTAACTAAAATGTTTCAGTTCTCTGCGTATATAGGTACATAAATAATTCAGAATTAATCCCTGCAGAGGGGACAATGGGAATCGTAAATTATCCATGTGCCGTCCTCAACATTAGAGGCAATGAACCTATAGTAACAAACTATGAGTGTTACTCATTACATACATTTCACAGACACCTTAACCTTTTGAATATTAATTTCCCTCTGCAGCTTGTAGCTAGGCAGTATCATTTTTTTAATTTTCCTTCCCACTCCTCTTGCCTTCATTTCGTTCTCTCACGAAATCTCCCAAACCGTAGTTAAGCCACAGCTACTGAGTGGATGTATTGGAATACATTGATTTGTTATAGAAAGGAGTTTTTTTTTTTTAAGCTGAATATTTTTTGTTTTGTAAAAACCCCTCAATATCAGAGGTAGCCTTTCTGTAGAATGCAAGTTGAGGTGTATCAGTCAGGCTGTTTTTATAAAAATAAATGGGCTTGCAAATCTGGACAAATCTGACTCCACTGTGGTTGATAGTGTCCTTCAAATTTCACAAATATATATCATACTTTTATTTTTAACTAAAAATATATTGAAGAGTTGTCATAATTTTCATCTAAAGATGAAAATAAAGTAAAAAAAAGAGGTATGATAGTTCCTAATTATAAAATCAATTAAATTACAAAATTTAACTGTTAAATTAGGGAGTTTAATTTTTTTAAGACTTAATGAGATATAATAGTGGGTATTCTTATTTTTGTCTCTAGATTACCCTCCCAGGTAAAAATATCCTGATTAGCTTTAGAACTCTTATTTTGAATGACAGAGTAAAGAAAAGATTCTTTCTAGTCTAATTCATTATGCCCATTCCTGTCTATTAGATAAGATAAATCGAAATGTGTATCATAAAAAATTATGAGAAGTAACATTTATAAAATAAATAGAAATATTTGTAAGGATATATATAAATATAGACAAACATGCATGTATTAGACATGTATGTAGATGAACTGATATGAACACTATTATAAATCTCTGCGTTTAACTGAACTATACATCATATGAAGGTTGTCGACAGACACAGCTGGAGTGAAATTCAACAAAATTGTTTGTGCATCAGGCTTTTCAGAGATTTCAACATGCCCTTCCCCAGCATAGTTGCATGACTTACTCCTCCATCTTGTTAAGATCTTTAATTACCTCTCTGTACCTTCTGTCAGTGCCTAGTTTAAAATTACAAATCTACCAGGGGTCCCTGGGTGGCTCAGTCAGTTACGTGCCTGACTCCTGATTTTGGCTAAGGTCATGATCTCAGGGTTCTTGGGATGGAGCCCTGGGTCAGGCTCTGTGCTGAGAGCTTGGGATTCTCCCTCTCCCTCTCTCTCTGGCCCTCCCCACTCTCTCTCTCAAAATAAATTTAAAAAATGAAACAAAATAAAACCCACTAATATCCAAGATATCTCTTAGTTTCCTTTCCTTGCTTTATCTCTGCAACTCCTGTAACTCTGACATAATGCTGGAAAATTTTTGAGGACAGGAAGTTTTGTTGATTTTGTTATTTGCTGTATCCTGAATGCCTAAGAGATAGTAGGAGCTCATTAAATACACTAAAGAAATGAAACATGGTAATAAATTTGAGGTGTCAAGAACTATTTGAAAATCACTCTAGTCCCAGCATGGCTGACAAATGGGGCAAATCATGATATGAATTTAAGGCAACACTGCATTATTTCTTGGGCATCTCCCACAACTTGCACAAAACCTTCCCTTTGGGCAGCCATTGCCCTTGGACTCTCCCTGCAACTGCTTTTATTGAAATTAAAACTTGCTCTCACTAAAAGTCCGTTATCATTCATTGACAAATTGCACTGTACATGTTAATTTTGTTCCATAGAATGCATTTGCACTTTAGGCCTTATCTCGTACAGTCAAAGGATTTGTTTTCTATGAAAGAAATTTCCAATAGAGACAATTAAGTTAGGCAAAATACTTTGGTTTTCCTTTTGGTTTGTTGCAATCTTGATTTTAGGTCTTCAATTCATGTTATGTAAATTTCCATCTTTTTCACCACAATTCTGCATATGGTTCATTTAAATTAACCGGAAATAGCCTTAGTACTAGTGCCTGAGGTGTGGCCAACAGGTGGCTCATTCATGCCTGCGCACGCGTGCGCACATACACACACTTTTTCATGGGAGGCAAGTAACTAATTCTTTGTATTTTAAATTCTTTGTAACAAATTGTATTTTCTTTTTAAAAAACAGACACTTTTTCCCTAAAGGTCAAAGAGTTCTTTGAAATTACATTATACCTGAATTTAGATTTTATTTTGGAAATGGTATTTGTAGATGTGAAGAAAATCAAAGAAAGAGCTTTACCTCAAACACTCAGGCCATCCGCCCCCAATTTTACCCCAGGAGATTGTTGGCTGTTTTTTTAGGACCGAGTTATAAATTTTATCCTATCATTTTGGCATCAATGATATTGGTGTAAAATAATGATTAGGAAATAACAATTCATAAAAAACAAAATATGAATTCTTTTAAAATTCAATTTTTATGAACTAACCACTGGTGAAGCTATAGTGTCTAATTAAACTGTTATTCCAATATGAATGTGGGATTATGAAAGCAAGGACCCAATACGTAAGTAAATCGCAGCTTTTTTATAGCAGGTAGTGACTATGTCGTTTAAATATGTGTTTTGAGACACACCCTCTTTTGCAACCCAGTCTTTCATGTGTTGAGCAGGAGTGCTCCTCATTTAGTCTGCTCTAGAGACTGTATGTATTGTGGCAGGAATGAATCTCAGTACTTGATTACAGCTTCGTGAAGAGTATAACATTTTAATTTTCTATAGGTTCTACTTCAGGTCTAAACTTGGAAGATAATATTAGCCATTCAGGGTGTCTTCTATCCATTCCTATGGGTGGAAATCTATGCCTCTGGGGTTGTGCAGTGGTTGACCCCCCCCCCCCATTGGGGTCACAATGGTTATCTTGCTCCCTGCCTTTGCCATTACCTAAACTGGCATTTGCAGGGGGCATCTATTTACCTAAAGAATTAGGCTTTGGGACCAAGCACATCCGTCCTGTATTCTTCTGGACCTACAGGGCCTCTCCTTCTCTTCCAGCTCTTTGAATGGCCTCATTAATGCACAAGACACTGCAATTGTTTTGCCTCTCTCTTGGGTCACAGGAAACTTGAAGCTTTCCCCCTGACTTACTGGATCACGTTTTGTGTCAGAACTATATGGCTAGACATCTCACTGAGCCATCCTTCCGCTCCATCTCCTGGACCATCCATGCTGGTTGAGAGGGTAGCACTAGGGTGATAGAGCTTTTCTGACCACTGCGTTAAATGGTGAGGGTTAAGCACCAGTCCTCTTTGTCCTTTGGTTTTCCCAAACCCATTTTTACAAAAAGAATTATGTTCTCCTCTTCTCTTATTAATCCTTTAAGGAGCAGGACAATGGATCCTAAGTGTAAAACAGATATTTAGGGTGGAATTACTTTGAGTACTTGTAATTATACTTCATGATGCCATCCAAATTTTTAGAAAAGACTATTACAGAATAGGCATGTTTACATATCTAATCAGCTATCAAGTTAAGGGTCATTACTATTGAAACTGTGTTACCCTGCAATGAGATAGGTGGTATTGGGGCAGTTACTTCTGTTTGGAGCAGAGGAGAACAGAGCACATTCTCGTTCTGTAGGAAGTCTTGAGAGCATGGGAAAAAGCAGACTTCTCTGTGACTTATCCCAGAGTAATCTTGAAGAGTACCGAGTAGTGGCAGTTGATTTCAAAGTGAGAAAACCAACTCAGTAGGGTTCTGAGTTGTAACTGACGAGGAGTCAGGTATCCCTTAGTCTAGAGGAAAGTAGTTTCCTTAATTCCCTGTTTTCTTCATGGCACCATTTCTAATAGTAGCCAGACTAAGATTTAGCAGGCATATATCTTCTTGTGAAACATGAATGTTTACATTCTCATAATTTTATCCTCTTCAGGGAAGGAACAGGATTAGTGAACGCATGTCCTAGTTATTCACGTTCATCATCTTTATTCCCTAGACCCAAAATATATGAATATAGTGCTGAGGGGCTAGCAGTTTCCTTTCCTTTAAAATTTAAGACCAAAACAGAGAAAACAAAGAGTTCTAGGCAAACCTGCAATTTAGTGACATTCCATAAGCAAAAGATTCAATAATACTGTTGAAATAACTTCATAGTGAATTCAAACTGAATAATCCTGGGTGGCTCATCCAGTTAAGCATCTGACTCTTGAGTTTGGCTCAGGTCATGATCTTACAGTTCGAGGACTGAGCCCCACATTGAGCTCTGTGCTGACAGCATGAAGCCTGCTTTGGATTTCTCTCTCTCCATCTCTCTGCCCCTATCCTGCTCAGACATGTGCTATGTCTCTTTGTCTCTCTCCTTCTCTCTCTCTCCAAATAAATAAACATTAAAAACAAAAACAAACAAAAATCTGAATGATCCTATTCAATCAGGTAAGTCTTGTAAATGGACTCAAAGGGGTGACAAATTGCAATGTCTTTGTCAAAATTAAAGTTGGCTAAGATACCAAATAGATGAACACAGGGCAAGGGAAAATAAAAAGAGAGGGAAGCAAGAGACTCAACTATAGAGAACATACTGAGGCTTGGTGGAGGGAGGTGGGGGGAGGATGGACTAAATGGGTGATGGATATTAAATGATTTTTTTTTCAACGTTTATTTATTTTTGGGACAGAGAGAGACAGAGCGTGAACGGGGGAGGGGCAGAGAGAGAGGGAGACACAGAATCGGAAACAGGCTCCAGGCTCTGAGCCATCAGCCCAGAGCCTGACGCGGGGCTCGAACTCCCGGACCATGAGATCGTGACCTGGCTGAAGTCGGACGCTTAACCGACTGCGCCACCCAGGCGCCCCGGGTGATGGATATGAAGAAGGACGCTTGTTGGGATGAGCACTGGGTGTTATATGTAAATCATGAGTCACTAAATTCTACACCCAAAACCAATTTTACTATATTTGTTAACTAACTAGAATATAAATAAAAACTTGAAAAGAAGTTGAGATGTATAGTATTATCACACTATTAAAATTTATGTTCACATTTAAATCAAATCCGTTTCTATGAAAGGAGAATCAGGATAATTTAGAATATAAAATTAAATCACATTGCCAAAGAACTCTTTCTGTATGGTTTGGAATGAATACACCAAACACCTAGCCTTTTTTTAAAAAAATTATTTTGCATACAGTAAATGCTAAATAAATGCTTGAATCGCTTTAGAAAACCATCTCTCCTCATATCCGTAAGTGCCCACAAATTATTTCTTCCTGAAGGATTTTAGATGAGTCTGTGAGAACATACTATCCTTAACAATAGAATTTATTGGTTTAAAACATGTCAATGTAGTAATATGATAAATAAAATTATGTAATCTGCAAATATCTGGCAGAGAGCTACACAAATAGTTAAACATTACTTTGTCTGAAAGTTACATGAATAGAAGCAAGAAAGTGTGTAATGAGATCAGGAAGCTTCTAAGCATCTGAAAATAAAGGTGCTGCCACAGAGAGGAAAAAATTTTTTGAAAATGCAGTCTGATGACATCAAAGGAGGTATTTACTTATTTCTTCATTTTGGGGTTCCCAGTTTTTACTGTTCCCATTTAGAGGCTACACAGTAGCTCCTATCATCTACTTAAAACCTAAATGTTTATCCTGTGAAAATAAATATCTGAATTATGCTATTGTAGGGAAATTTATATATAAATCAACATAATACTGACTTCAATAGCAAAAGAATAGTTACTGAATCATTAATTGTAGCCATGAAAAATCTAGGCATTGATAATAGTACCCTTTTCTTTACTTATATAATTGTTAAAATAAGCTCTACTCAGAAATGCAAATTATTTTGCAATGCAAATACAAAGCAAAAGTAGATGTTTTTCCAATGTATCAATGCTTTTTTAATATAACAGAAATAAAGATGTTATGTATAATATTATAATGATATATTTTGGGACAATGTTACATGAATACTTCTTAGTGAAATTGATGAAAACATGCATGCTATTAAAAATCAACTTAAAAAAACAAACTAAACTTAAAAAAAATGTTATAGTTGTGACATATAACCACCAGGATATTTCTAGAAGTGGTATCATACTTAACACCCAACTTTGCCTTTTTCCACTTTCACACTTATAATCTTGTGTTCTGCCATGATCAAACAGTGTGCCCAAGGCTACTGCTTCTCTGAGATGGTATTTCTGGAAATGACCTTATAATACTATCAGAAATACTGCTGCCAACTTTGATAATAGTGGGCATAGAAAGGTCTAGGACTTTATTGTAGAGACAAGGCAAAGCTACGAGAAAATGTTAAAATTTAGAGTCTCTGAAGTTTTACCCCCCAAAAAAACGTACACACAGTCACATACATGACTTCAAAAAAACTAACTTCCAGAGGTCAAGTTTATATTATATATATGACAGTACAATTTGTTGAATGATGTAAAAAGTTCTCTATGCCTTGTATGTGCCTCAGGTACTCAGAACCCAGAAGTTTCTCTGGAAATTTAAGACCAATAATCCACCAATATTGATATTTTGGGATATCTGCATTATAATTTTTTTTCAGTGCCTGATTTCTGAAGGGCACCATAAATGCTTCTGAATTCTTTCTTAAAGTTTATGGATAAACTGAATGGTTGAAAATATCTTAAAAGTTGGTGAGTCAACTAGAGAGAACCTGGTGAAGAATGTTCACCTACTCAACATTTTCCATAACCAGCCTTAAGTCAAAAAATTGAAAAAGCAAAAACAATAGCTATTTGAGTCATTCTACAGGGTGTCAGTCAGTGATAGAAGAAACCAATGCCAATAAAGGACCCAAGATTAGTTGAGATTTCACTAAAAAATTTGGATTATAACAAATCCTTCAGGCTTAAATTAGGTAACAGGAACTGTCCCTTTCCATCATGGATTTAGACTACACGTTCCTTTATAGCAGGCATTTTATTTTCTTAATGATTACATCCCTGGCATCTAAGACACGGACATTCGATTCATATCAATTGAATTGATGAATGAGTGAATGAGTGAATGATTGAAGAAAGCAATTGAAATACTTTTTCAGTACGTCATCAAATTATAAGTACTTTACAGTTCTGCCTAGCAAAGCACGTTCTACTATAGAACATAATGTGAGAATAGAATGGGTAAAGATATAATAAATGTGATATTTGTTAAGAGATGCTCATTCAAAACAAATCTTTGTCTCAGAGGCAAATATGAGTCAAATTAGTTTTATCTTTTCACAGTGTTATAATTCAGATGTTGACTCTCAAGTGTTTCATTCTATTAAGGGAGCCCTCTTTATTTTTCTTAATCTTGCTGTAAATTTATATTGAAATTAAATAGTATACTTTTATCGAAAAAAACTCTTGAGTGGAAAGCTATTGTGTGGATATTTTAGTAAAAGAGTGAAGAAATCTATGCTTGATTATTTATTTGTAGCTCTGTTAAATTATGTTAAAATAAATCAAGTAAGCCCACATAACTAGGCCTTAAAGATTACATGATTTTTATTTTTAGAGGAAAAACCCCTCATAAACCACAGTCCAATTATTCAATTTTGCTTACTAATTATGGAAACTTCTCATTTCTTGGCCTCAAGCAGTAGATGATACATCTCTGAAGGGTGACACAAAATCTGTCACCATCTATGGCTCATTTTATTCAATGTAAATATTTTTGGAAAACAAAATAAATAGTTTAGAAATTCCTACATTCAGTGTGGTTGATATATGCATCATTTCTGATATGTGAGCCTTCGTTCATACTGTCCTTTAGATAAGGTTGTGGGCTGTGCTTTTTCTCCCCTAGGACAGTGAAAAACACAGAAAGGCATCAGTTGGAACATAATTATAAACATGTTTTCTCATAATAAAAGCTGGTGTTTAAGCTATCAATAAAATTAGAATTAAATTGGGCCAATAGCTCATATTTTTAGAACCATCATGTGAGAAATTGTGTCTCTTTCTTTCCTACATGGCACAAAAGGAATATTGCAGCATAACAAGTTGATATAAAGCTCCTTCCATGCTTTCTCAAGTGTCCTCTGAAGCAGCTCAAAATTCAGAGCCAAATTAGAATCTTCAAAAAATGTTTTAAATGTTTAAGATTATAGAGAGGATTGATGAGACCGTGTGTATGGAAATTTCTCCATGCATTCATAGAATCCTGTACTAACTAGAAGTGTTAAAACTTCAAGTTTCATAGCAAACATCACTTATGGGATGTGGAGCTCACACAGTTATTAGATTGGAGATAAAGACTTGAGGAAATGTTTTCACTTAAATACTAACCTAGGAAGACTGGCCCTATATTTATGGAGTAGTTATTCTTGCCATTTTGGGTTTTTTCAGTAGTCCTCACTGCATTGTTTTAAGAGCTTTATGAGAAGTTAGGAGCTTGCTAACTTAGGTCTTGAGAATATATTCGTGTAATCTAAACGCACTTTTCATGAAATCATACTTTTTATTTAACTATGTAGTTATTTAACAAGTATGAATTTAAAAGAAACTGATGACAGTGATTCCTTGTTTATTGTTATTGGTGGATAATATTGAAAACAATTTAAAATAAGTAAATCACTAGAATTTTTATCACCCTTCATGTCATGTATTACTTAACAAAATGAAACAAAACATTATTTTTAACTTTTTGAGGAACCTCCGTAATGTGTTCCAGAGTGGCTGCACCAGTTTGCATTTCCACCAACAGTGCAAGAGGGTTCCTCTTTCTCCACATCCTCGCCAATGCCTGCTATTTCTTGTGTTGTTGATTTTAGCCATTATGACAGGTGTGAGGTGATATCTGATTGTAGTTTTGATTTGTATTCCCTGGTGATGAGTGATGTGGAGTGTCTTTTCCTGTGTCTGTTGATGATATGGATGTCTTCTTTGGAAAAATGTTTATTCATGTCTTCTACCCATTTTTTAACTGGATTATTTGGTTATTATGGGTGGTGAGCTTGCTAAATTCTTTATAGATTTTGGATACTAACCCTTTATCAGCTATCTCATTTGCAAATAACTTCTCTCATTCCGTAGGTTGTCTTTTAGTTTCATTAATTGTTTCCTTCACTGTGCAGAAGCTTTTTTATTTTGATGTAGTATCAGTAGTTTGTTTTTGCTTTTGTTTCCTGTGCCTCAGGAGATGTATGTATCTAGTAAGAAATTATTATGGCCATTGTCAAAGAGGTTCCTGCCTGTGTTCTCTTCCAGGATTTTTATGATTTCATGTCTCACATTTAGGTGTTTAATCCATCTTCAATATTATATGTATGTTAACTAGCTGGAATTTAAATGAAAATTTTAAAAACCATTTAATTATTTTGTGAAATCAAGGTGGGGAATGTTTTGAGAATCGTGTTTAACTTGAAACAATAAATAATTTAAAAGATATAAATGTGAGACAAAATTAATAATATTTAATTAAAAGTCAGAAACAACTTCCTGACTGGGCATTTTTAAAAGAAGAATCATATATAAATATTTACAAGTTTAGATATTACTAAAGAGAGGACCTGGATAAATACCAGTCTAATAATGTGTTGCCTTATAGTGATGTATTCTACAATACAGCAATAGAAGAGATTCAAGGGCTAGAATATTAACTTGTCAGATCCCATGTTTTGTAGAGTATAAACTACAATGCTTATGTAAGTAAGTATATTAAGCGTCAAAATGACCAGACAAATCTTAAATAAAGGGTTATATATATGTGAATGAAGTCAATATAATTCTGCCTACTGCATGTTAGTTGAATTGGATGTTGAATGTTTTAACTTTAGGGAATATTTTAGACCATTTCAAGTCTTATAAAACTGATAGAACATCAGCTAGATTTCCTAGATATAATTTCCCTTGTTAAATATAAATATAAATATAAACATAAACATAAACATAAATATAAATATAAATTTTTTTTCAGGATAAACAAAACTTATTGAGCTGGGGGTGTCATGATAGGAGAAAGATCATACTATTAATATCAGCTGGATTATAAAATACATGGGTACACATGGGTACATCTCAGTGTCTTGTTATTTTTGTGCCCTGACTTCGTTTTATCTGTAGCATCTGTTACTACGTAACATATTCTCTTTCCTCTCACTAGACCGTGTACTTTGTGAAAATAAGAACCCCATCTTCTTTGTTCATTTCTGGATCCTCAGAACCTGGTATGTAGTAGGATTTGAAAAATATTTGTGGAATGAAATAATTGACATTAAAATTTATATAGATGCATTTATCAAAACATCTATGGTCTTACATAAATAGAAAAGATAGTGACACATGTTACTTCCAATGTTTGCCATAGTATTTCTCCCTTATGGTTCCTCTTGTTAGTTTATATTTATTGGTGTATGTGGATGACTTCATAGATCTTTTCATTTTTTGTTGTTGTTGTTTTATTTTTTTTTGCACTTATAAAATACTTTAATCTTTCTTTTTTTAATATGAAATTTATTGTCAAATTGGTTTCCATACAACACCCAGTGCCCATCCCTAAAGGTGCCCTCCTCAATACCCATCACCCACCCTCCCCTCCCTCCCACCCCCCATCAACCCTCAGTTTGTTCTCAGTTTTTAAGAGTCTCTTATGCTTTGGCTCTCTCCCTCTCTAACCTTTTTTTTTTTTTTTTTTTTTCTTCTTCCCCTCCCCCATGGACTTCTGTTAAGTTTCTCAGGATCCACATAAGAGTGAAAACATATGGTATCTGTCTTAGATCTTTTCAAAGAAAACATAGATATTAGGAAACTCACAGAACATTAAATTTATAACTAGCTATTTAAAGACTAGAGTAGGGAACAAGAAAAGATACCCCAAGCTAAAAGGAATGTGTTTTATTTTCCACTGAATTTTAGTTAGCTAATAATAATTTATGAACAAAATTATAGACTCATCTCTAGGGTATGCGGTTCCTGGGTGTGGTGGTTCTATAAAGAGCAGCAGAATGACTTTCTTTTCAATATGTAGTCAAGGATTACCTTTAGTCTAGGTATTTCAATGAAGAATAAAATAATTCTTTAGTTTTGAAGAGGAAAGAGAAATGGTTAAAGAGACAGGCAGGTTTGGGACACTAGGTGATAAAATTTACTTTGATTTAAAAACTTACACAAAAAACATTTTCATGATTTTAGCTCACTAACTGCATCATTGATATTTAACACTTATTTATAAACAACCAAAGACTACCTACTAATAAATATATTTCCGATAGATAAATTTCTTTTACCTTTTGGTATAATCGTGTATTATTTGCGAGTATTTCAGATGCCATACGATAATTTTTTTAAACCTTGTAAATTCGTTTTATGGATGAGACTAAAATCACATATTCTAATCTCACTTCATTTAATAATTAAAAGCAAACTTCTGCTCCTCAGAACATATGGGTTCCTTAAGAATTCCTCAAGAATTGGTTTCACAAAATAGACAATTTAGCTAACAAATAGTGTGTCATATTGATTTTATTGTATGAGAGTTTTCAGTTGCTTAGAATTATGCTCCAGTTAAAGAACTTTGAAAGTACCCACAAAATGAAACAACACAGTTTTATAAAACATAAAGTTTTAATTAATGTTCTATGGAAAAGACATTAGGTTATTTTTTTCCACTAAATATACCTAATTCTTTACATTGAATTAATCAGGATTAATCAGATATTTTTGTGTCATGAAATATTTCCAGAATTATACACTGGAGGTAATGATAATCCTGGAGGTAGACATGGAATTCTGTGTTTTATAATGATATTTAGCATTAAAAATTGAAGTGGTAATTATTAGCTCTTTCCTTCAATTGCCTGAGCACCTAGACTAAAAGTGACATTTTTACCATAGTTATTTTGACAAATAACTCAATTCTTTTATTCATTTTGAACATAATTTTTACATAAGCAAATTTCTAAAACTTTTGGAGCCATAATTCAATTGTAATTTACTGGAGAGAGATGTCATTTTAGAATAGACATTCTCATGTTGCATCCATTTATTCATAACTTTTCAATCCCCCACATGGCTAATATCCTTGTTCTAGATTATTTTTCTTCTTGTCCTTTATAAGTGAACTGGACATCTATGGAACTCAAGCTTACACCCCTTTTGTCAACACACACGTTCTAGCTTAAAATATCTGTATGAGATCTTTAATTCCCTGATCATTATTATTATTATTTGTTTAGAGATGGTTTTTATCGCATTTAGACTTAATATTCCATACATAGCTACTTGGGCATCAATTTCAACCTTTAGAACTGTTAGCAGAAATACATAGGTCTTTGAAAACATGGGAAGCATTAAAGTGATGGGGACATTCTGGGCTGATATTTTAGTATTTGCCACAAATTTAGCTGGCAGTTACTTTAATTAAAAAAAAAAAAAAAAAAAAAAAGCTAGAGTAGAAAGTTATTCACCGGGAGGTAAGTGAAGACCACCAGGAATCGGCTAATAACTTATTCTTACATTAGACTGAACCTAGGTCAAAAAGGTAAGCATCTAGCTATTACACAGCCAACTTTATATCATTCAAGTCAAGCTTGAAAAAGCAGGTTTCAGATGTTGACTTTTGCTTTCCCCTGATATATGTGATCTTTGGAGGAGAAAAGGACAGCTTTAGGCTCTTGGTGCTGGCATTTTCATGTCTTTCTCAATACCGCAACCATGCTGTGTCCTTTGGAGATGTTCTTTTACTGGACTGCTCCCCAATGAAACTGGGTCTTGAAGTGTCAATGGTATCAAGAGAGATCATAGGATACCCCTCTAAATCTGCCTCTGGTTGATGTCAGTCCTGCTAGCCCTGTGGATTCTGGTCATAGCTGCCAACTTTCTCTTTGAAACTTCTTCCTTTTCATTATGTTTAGGTGCCTCTCAAGTCACCGAGCTTTGGTCCAGACTCAAAATCAAATTTCTTTTTTCTCGTCTCTCCCTGACTGATCTCAGAGATATTACAAAGCACATTAAATCTCCAAAGAGAGACAGCACTTAAAAGTGCTATTTCACTTTTGTGTTAACTCACAAAAGTCAGTATCTCTGACTGATCACCTATGAAAGAACCCTTAAAAAGAACAGTATCACATTAAAAAATTGTTAAAGCATTTTAAACTGCTCTTTGGGGTCTATCTTCTTTTAGACACTTCCACCTGATATAATGGTGGGGGTCGGTGGGTGGAAACTGGGTCTAAAAAATAATGATTAGCAAATTTAGGAAATTCTTTAAGTTTGGCTGGATACTTTTTGCTTTGTCAGAACTGTCAGTGCGTGCATTTCACCTTCATTTGACCAGGTCCAATTACTTTATAAGAGTTTCTGTTTTTGAAAAACTGATTTCTTTTGTTGTTTTTTTGTCTCCAACAAAAGAAGTCATGGTAATACTAAAGGTAGACACAGAATTCTTTTTTCGTAAATGTAAAATTAGGAGTATTAATTTATAACAGTTATACCATCTTGAAAAATGTTAGGAAATCTAAAAATTACATGATGGTGAGATTTTATCGAAGAGTGGGAGTCAGGTTAATCAGCTTGGCCGGAACACGGAAATGATCTAATAGTTGTTATAACTTACTTTGCTCTCAAAGAAGAAGATATTAACTTGAACATATTACCAAGAGGACTGAACATCTTGCCAAGTAGATAGAGCAAAGCTCAGAAAAATTAAGCTGGTCCAACCTTTCCAAAATCATTTTTTTTTCAAATACTTATATGTAAGAGTGGAATCTATAAGGCTTTAACTAGATCTTATGGCACAGCATGAAATACCAAGGAAAGGTACGAGATTAACAATCGTTTTTACTATGTCAAGGGTAAACAATAATTATCAGTCTCACATACCAGTAAGAATTGTCCATTTATATGTGAAATCTAAAATAAACAAAACAAACCAACAAAGGGACACCTTATAGAAAAAGAGATCACACCTGCGGCCACCAGAAGCAGGGAGTGGAGGAAGGAGGAAGGGAAGGAAGGTCGTGAAAGGCACAAACTTCCACTAATAAGATAAATTAGTACCAAGGATGGAATGAGCAACATGATGATTCTGGTTACCACTGCTCTTTGATATACATGAAAGTTGGTAAGAGAGTAAATCCTAGGAGTTTTCATTCCAAGGAGAAAATCCTGCCCCCCACCCCAATTTCTTGTATCTATATAAGATGATGGATGTTAACTTCCTGTGCTAATCGGTTTATAATATATATAAGTGAAATGTGTATGCTATATACTTGAAACTTATTCAGTAATGTATGTCAGTTGTAGCTCAATAAAACTGGGAAAAAATTTTGCTGAACTAAATTGGATAGAGTGCACCTGACATTACTTTTCTCTGCAATTTGATTGCTGTAGTCTGAGGTTGCTACACTAGACCCTGGGACTGACTCTCCAAATCAAGTGTTAGATGAATTCTTGATCTGCCCAGTGAGTAATATTAGAAGCTTTTTGAAGAGTGCAACTGTCTTATACTTTTTGGGCTTATATTTTATATCAGAAATCCATCAGATATTACATCTACATAAACTCAGTTGATAGCTTCTGTAAAGGAATTTCATGTAGAAATGCATGGAATGTGAGAAAATGTTTGTTTTTGTAAATAAATGATAGGAAATCAGATGTTTGATCTGTGTTATCATGTGGGATCCATGAGCATATATATGAAACCATATGTTTGGTGTCTAGAATTAGGACTATGATTATAGGTGCTCAATAAATATTTGCTGAATGCTTGAATAAGAAAAAAATCATAAAGGGCTGGGAAGTCACATATAGGTTTGATTTCCATACAGTGTTTCTTATGACTTAAATTTCCCAAACTAGGCATGAGAATTTTAGGAACATTTATTTGATTTTAATTTTTGCAAACGGCGTGTATGTATGTGTGTGTATGTGTGATCTTCATTTTCTTATCTTTGTAAAGTGAACCTACTAAGAGGAGGAGGTCTAGAAACCAAATTTTGAAGTACCTGGTACATTTAATGTGAAAAATCACTACAAAGTATGATTTCCCCTCAACTAAGACTTTACGTATCGTCTTCCACATGGGAAAAGCAAACTATTAACTACAAAATATTCTTTCTTCGGTAGTTTTTATTACTGGCATCAAATTGATATTTCTTTTTCTTCCCCCTTGGGTTTTAAGCAACTGCTAGAACCCTTTATATCTTAAACTTTGAGGCAAATTGCATATAAGTATTTATATCTTGAAGAATAACTTTCAAACTTTTTATACTTTTGGATGGAAGAGATACTACATGTGAATCTAAGAACACTTTTGGAACTTACTAAGTTCTCATACATTGATATAGTACGAGGGTTTAGTTTATGATTCGATTTGCCCAAGTCAGAGCATTTGACATTTTGATTTCAGATTTTACATATTGAAGTGTTGTTACAAATTCTACTTTCTAGCTTGTTCATTTGCACTGACTTTTTTTAGGTGAACAGGAGTGCACATCATTGACAGATTTTCCACATTTTGAGATAAGGTAAATTCAAAATCAAACTTAAATCTATGTTCTTAATTTTTTAAAATCTATCGGGAGAGAGCACAATGGAGCACAAGCATTAGTATATCATATTGTAGACCAATTAAAAATCGGTGCCCACTAAATAAATAGTTAACATCATTGGACAAATAATTTACAAGGCTTATAAATGCAAAAGGAATGCTTATCTAGTATGCTATTTAAAACTTACAGAGTTGACTTGTTTGATGACCATAATGTCAAGAGGAAGATAGAAATAGCTGTCACATAAACTTCTATAATTCCTAACTGGCAGACTGTTTGCTAAGTCCTCAATTTGAAAGAGTCATAAAATTAGATGTATTCTTATAATGTTGTCCTCTTGGTTTTTCTAAAAGGGAATATACCGACATAGTATCTAATAGTCTTCTTAAATATTTTATATTGTATGTGTATTTTAAGTTTTGAAAAAGTAATAGTTACTTTTTTCAGATATATTGAGTGAACTAATGCGAGCTTATGTTTCTAGCAAAAGAGCTGTCTTCACTAAAATTAGCGTGGTAATAGCCAACATTTTTTGAGCAACTGTTACGTGTTAGATACTGCTTTATGCATCCACAGGTATAAACTTATTTAATACTTACAACAGTTCTGTGTGGTAAATACCATCATAAGATCATTTTGAACCTAAGGAAGTTGAGGTATAAAGTTGTAGAGAAAATTCCCACGGTTACACAGCTCCTATAGGTTGGATTCAAAACCGTTGCCCTTAATCAATGATTTATATTACCTCTAAAATATTTGCAGGACTTCTCATCTCTGTCCTGATCTGTATGGCTTTAGTTGGTGTTGCTTTTCCGGAGGACAAACATTAAGATGAAACTGAAAATTTAGTTTATCATTTGGGATTTCTATTATTTTCTTATTAGAAGATACAGGAAAATGTAAAGTCATTTCATAATTTTCTTGTTGTTTTTTGTGGTTTATTTAATTGCATCGAGATTTTTGGTCCTACACTGACCTAACTTAACAACTTACATGGAGGCAAGCATACCCGAGAGAGGAAAGAAAGATTGATTGTACACAACTCATGACTACATGTATCTGTTCCCTAAAAAGTTGGTTTAAAGAAACGAAAATCCCAAACCTTAAGATATCTCTTAAAAACATTATAAGACATTTCAGTTGAAAAGCTATGTTAAAACGTGAAAATTTGGGGTTAGCAAATTATTACTTAGATTCTTAATAGTCACCGTCACAGACACATAGTGTGACACACACTATAAGATCGAAAGGAAAAGAAAGCATTGTTTCATTTTTTCCGTTTCGAAATCTACAAAGGAAGAAGTTGGGCTTGATGGGAGCTGAAGATGAACATCAGCTGTAGAGGGGAAAAGTGCTGAAATAAACAGAAGTTTTTTTATCAGGTAGTGCATTAAGTTTCATGCAATAAACTAATTAACTAAAAAAAAAAAAAAAAAAAGCAATTTACACAGATGCCCCGTCAAACACTACAGGGGAAGCACAGATGGGGCACTATCAAGTAGCATAATGCTCCAGTACTCATTTATAAAATCTGCATAATTCTTCCAAACATCTGAAGCCCTGTAAAGAAACA
The DNA here is from genome assembly GCF_014898765.1 of Herpailurus yagouaroundi. NCBI lineage: Eukaryota > Metazoa > Chordata > Mammalia > Carnivora > Felidae > Herpailurus > Herpailurus yagouaroundi. The sequence goes on from NW_024412377.1 coordinate 84,843,529, forward strand.
CATGCTAAATTTAAAAAAAATATATATTGCTCTAAATTCAAACACTCTTTTACATACTGCAATATATTTGAGTGGGTGAAGTTCTATTTGTGGGTAGTATTTGCCTCACATGCAGTAAAGTTTGGAGATGGAAACAAATGTACAGATACAGGGAATTCCCTGGAATAAGCAATAGATCTGCCCGGTACCACAACACACACTGTGTTTTCAGCAATCGTGCTCTACCTGGTTGAATCATTATAGGATATCTTGAGGAGTTGAACCCTTCACTTGTTCGAAGACAGGTGTAAAATTCAGGAAATTTTATATATGCTGTAGGAGAGATTTATTTTCTCCTTTTAAATGATTTTGTTTTTCAGGCTTCCAAAGCCCATTTTATTTAATTCATATGGATGTTCCTTGTGTTATAATGCCTTTTGGACTGATGTTCAAAGCGAAAGCACCTAAATTTAATAATCACTGCTAAGTGCACCCGTGCATTTTCCTCTAATGATATTAGTGAGCAAATTTATATTGTTTTGCTTTATGCTTATCTTTTAAGGGTGTATTTTTGAAAATGACTCTAGTGCCCTGAGCGGTGTGTGGAACAAACATTAACTAAGTGCCTGACTCTTGTTTCTCTGACTTATGCCTTATCTTTTCTACGAAGATTCTTGATAGTCCTTTATGATTTTCTTGTTGTGCTTTTTTATTTTCACAATGGTGTAAGCCAACACATAAAATGCGAGAAGTGAAGTTTTGGGTTAAGGTTGGGGGCAGGGCACGAAAGCCTCTGTAAGCATTGTTTTCTTTTCCCCCCAATCTCTCTGCTACCTCTATTATAAAACATACAATATGCAATCTCATTGCCTTTGACCTTATTGGTTTCTCTTTCGCATGGGCACTAATAATTAATACAGAGCCACTGAGTGATACGAATATATTCTCTGTTGCATTGTCGAACATGCTAAATAATTTAAAACGCACAGAAGACTCTCTAATGCTTGGTGGGGGAGGTAAAACCATACCCATTTGGAAGGGGCAGGGGGTTGGGGGGTCTTTGCTTTTTTGTTTCTATTGAATGCTTTTCGGCTGTACAGCTGGAAAGGGCATTCCTATAGGACTTTAAAGGCAAAGTAGAAAAATGACATAAAAGCCTTGCTTGGATTTGATTGATGCACTCTCATATTTGAAGTTCACTCAGAGCTTTGTGCTAGAAGGCCTGGGTCACTCTATCCAGCACTCTAATGAGACTGTGTGTGAACACTTCCAGCTTTGTGGGCCTTGCTTTAATCAGAGATTGGAAAACACTCCTGACTGATAGGCTCCAGAATCAGATCTAAACAGAAAATAACATGCTCGATTTGGCCTCTGAAGGTGGGTTGAGCAAATCTTTGTGATGTATTGGAGCATTTGCTGAGTGCAAGTGCACGTGGGGTGGTTCCTATTTCTGTCGGCAAATACAAATTTTTCACTCAGCAGGCGTAATCAGAGCTAACTCGAGAGGAGAAATAACAAAAACTCAACAGCCCTTAGCAACTCAGCATGGCATAGAGGGATTTAAGACTTTAGCATTTTATCTCCATCAGTATGAAAATGTATGAGGAAATCTGAACTTTGAAAGTACAAATAAACACATTTAACACATTGCAAGCCACTGAAACCACTGGCTCTAGCTGGGCACTTTTAATTCTCCTTCTTTTGTTTAATCAATTGTTTATCAATTTCACTTAGGATTTTCAACTTTCATAAAACTTCTTTCCTAATTTGCACCGCGATCGTTTGGATGAGCAAGGAATAATGCAAGTAGTACCTCCTAATGAGTTACTGGTGCTTAGTGATAATCTGACGTTTAAAATGTTGTGCTAGATGCCAAAAGAGAGTGTCATTCACTGAGGGGCAGAAATTATCCTCATGTGTCATGAGAGATACTAGAAATCCCTGACAGTCACCATTCAAAGTCACCAGGGTCAGAGGTGCTTTTGGAACTCAGTTATAGAACTTATAATTGTTTAAAAATAATGCAATCATGAAAATAATCACAAAGGGTGCATACTCGATGACTTGTTTACACAATTTTGATACAAATTCTCATTGTTTTGTGATTTTCTTATCTTTGTTAATGTCATTTCTTGGAAGCAGTGATATAACAGAACTTATGATATCAAGGTTTAATATTGAACCTTATGTGCCTTTGTCATCATGTCTGATATATGAGATCTTTCTTAGATAATGTTGATCTCAATCAACATTCTAATTACCAATGTTGCCCAAGCATTGATGGTGCTAAAGTTCTACCAGAAAAGTAGTCATGTGTTTTATTATCCGAAGTTAGACACTTCTAAAATGAAAGAGCTCTATTATTAATGAGGCCAAGGGAACAAGTATACAACGGACCATACTGGGAAAACCAGGATGTATGGCACCTTACCTCCAGGAAACTTCTTACCTACAGGCCAATTCCTACAGGAAACTTTGTTTGAGTGATGTTAAATTCTTCGTGATAAATCTTAGAAGGATAATTTTTCCATAATGAAAATTTTACTTTTCATTTTTTTTGTGTGCACCTAGTCTTGAGTCAATTTGGTTTCCAACAGCACTCTAAAGTTACTTGATTCCACATTTTATAGATTTGTTAGCAATTAAGATTTTAGATATAGTCTTGTTTAAAAATTCTAAGGAAATGTTAGCAAGTGGCAAATACATGCTACATTACTTTTAATTACTATTCAGTCTAACTCCTGGAAGGACCAGAGTGATATGAGTGGTTAAAGGGATATTTTTTCTCTGACTTCTGGGCAATGAAAACATCATCTTCATCATAGAAGTGGGCATTAGACATCCAAATGAAGAGTGGGAAATTAACCTAATTCCATAGAACACAACCTGACTTGTTTTTTTTTCAAGTTTATTTATTTATTTTGAGAGACAGAGAGCACAAGTGGGAGAAGGGCAGAGAGAGAAGGGGAGAGAGAATCTCAAGAAGGCTCCAAACCGTCAGTACAGAGCCCAATGTGAGGCTTGAACACACTAACAGCAAGATCACAACCTGAGCTGAAATCAAGAGTTGGATGCTTAATTGACTGAGCTCCTGAGGAGCCCCACACATCCTGACTTATGTTCTAACCTCAATCTACCTTTCTCCTTAACCACTGGGGGTGTCTATTATGAACCCAAAGAAATTGCCAGATCAAAGGATTCTACCCCCATAAAGGAGCCAAGGATGTACTGATGTCACAATTGTAAATTCTGGCATCAAATATTCTAGGAAAATCTTTACTTTTACTACTGCCTAGATACCCTCACCTACTCCCTGGGTCTGTTTTTCAGAATGCAAATGAATTCCTTGGCTTAGACTAAACTGCACTCTCTCGCTCTCTCTCTCTCTCTCTCTCTCTCTCTCTGCAACAGTATTTAAAAATAATAAACCTGAAACAAGAGAATCTTGTAAACCATCTAATCCCTTTGGCTTTCTTATTGTACAATTTGCGTAAATATTTGCATGTGTATGATAAAATAGTTTGTTGAATGAGTAAATAAATAGAACTAAATTAAAAGGTTAATGCAAACATTTCTATATATACCTAAATGAATAATTATACAAACACGTTTGTAAATATTTTACTATTTCTTCCTAAAGAACGTTTAAAACTTTTTTATTTATTTTTGAGAGAGAGAGACAGAGAGACAGAAACACACAGAGAGAGAGAGAGAGAGAGAGAGAGAGAGAGAGAGAGAGAGAGAGAATCTAAAGCAGGCTCCAGGCTCTGAGCTGTCAACATAGAGTCCAATGTGGGGCTCAAACCCACAAACCATGGGATCATGAGCCGAAGTCGGATGCTTAACTTACTGAAGCACCCAGGCACCCCATAAAGAACTTTTTAAATTCAAATTGTCATTTATTCTAAAGTTGGAAAAAAGATTATAAGTTATTAAGTACACTCGCTGCAGTTCACAAGTTGGCAAGTATCTATGATTCTACATATGCCACAGTTGTTCTTATTTTTGGACTTTTTTGTTTTAAATAATTTTATGTAGAGTGTATGTAATTTCCTTGTAACTTGGAAAGAGTTAGTAAAATGAAAATGGTTACCAAAGAATCATGCTGTCAGTAAAATGAGGAAAATTTGATTACGTGTTGAGATATCATGGTGTTTAAGATTATAGAAGGTATATAGATGGGTAGACTTGTTTCTGTCATGTGCTTTTTTATGGTGTAATTTCAGTATATTTGGGGTTGTCACGTGACATAAATGCTTTAAAAGTAGCAGGCAATAATCTGGTACGATTATTATTTGGTATAATATTATAATATTGTTTATATCCTTAACTACTCCTTTTTTCTTTTCTCTACCTCTAACCTAAGACTAATTTCTGTCCACTCTACTTTCTAAATAGCTGTCAGATAGAGCTGCTTCTCTCTGAATGCCTGTCACTGATTTCATAGTCTCCTACATGAACCGCTTGCCTCCAGCTTTGTCACTTTTCAATCCATTCTCCACATTGCGAGGATAAGCTTTCTAAAATTCAAATTTTTGACCATTCCCTGCTTACAGCTCTTTGAAAGCTCTCCACTACTCGGAGATAAAGCTAAACTCTTAAAGTTACTGACAACTTCCTCTCCACCATGGTCCTTGCTGACCTATCACTCACACCATTCTGTCGTTCCTCCAGTGTGCACCCCTGCTCATTTTCCCCCAATACTCTTTCTTTTGAATGCCTTCCCTTTTCCTTCTACATTAATTTAATTATTTCCATCTTTGAGGCTTGTTTTGCCACTCCTCCTGAAAACTTTCCATGATTTTTGGGTAAGGTGTTCCTCTTTTGTGTGCCAGTAGTAACCTACCCTTGCTTTATGATACTCATCCATTTATTTATTTGAACTCCTGCTGCATTGTAAGTTTCATAATGTTATTCACCTTTCTTTTCTTGTTCACAATAATAAACCA